>NC_066396.1:82312281-82472281 GCF_013377495.2 Cygnus atratus
CGGTATTGTGTTCTGAAGTGTTAAATACCCCAGTCTGCGTTGTGTTGGTGGATGTTTTCTTTTGCCACGCTCCAGCCTCTCGGGCATTCAAATGGCGGCTGAAAATATTGTATGATCGCGTCACCGAGCGCTGTGTTGCTGGAAAAAAAAAAAAAAAAAAAAAAAAACAATGTGAATGTGGAGAGCGTCCGGGGTCCCTTCGCAAGTTTCTGCTGACTTGTTCGTAAGCTACAATATACTGCTTTGAAACCACATCCAGCTACATTTCTCCTCCCTTGTTGTCGCGCAGGGCTGCCCGCCGCGCTCCTCGGCCCCTGCGCTGGCAGAGGGAGGTGGGGTGAGGAAAAAGGGGGGCAAATAGGGGCCGGGGTGGGGGTACCAGCCCACCCCTCCCACCCCATCCCCGCGCTGCGGACCCTCTCCGGCCCCTGCCGCGGCGAAGAGCGCGACCTATACAAAGGACCCTACCTTTTAGCTCCTCGCTAACTAGCTTGCCTCCTCCCACCGCCCAATTAGCCCCTCGCTATATATTCAATCGAATAAATATTTTGAAATACTTCTAAGTGGAGGGCCGAGCCCGGGCGGAGGCAAGGGGGCTCGGGGAGGGATGCCCGGGGCTCGGCTCCGCTCTCCCCGGCGCTGCCTTGGGGCAGCTCCTCCGCCCCCAAAGCTGCCGCCCGACGGGGGGACGGGGATGAGGTTGACCCTGCCCGGCCCCCCGGGCCCACCCGGGACCCCCCCGCTGCCTCCCACCGCCCCCACCTGCGGGGCAAGGGGCGCCGCTCCCGCCTCTGAGCTCCATAAAGGGTCAGTGCCGCTGCCCCCCGAGCCCCTCCGTGACGAGATTTGGTTTTGGGGAGGGTAAAAGAGGGGCTGGGAGGGGTGGCTCTGCCGTCTGCGGGGCCGCCCAGGTGTGTGGGGTGCACCCAAGGTCGTGCCTGGAAGCGCCCCAGCGAGCGGCCCTGCCCGAGGTCATGCCAGACGGCAGCACAAGAGCACAAGGGATGGAAGGAAAAACGTAAATTCCACCTTGCCTCTTGCGAGGGGAGGCTGGATGGTTATGCCTAGGCGGGGAGAGGAAAGTGGGCTGGCGGGTGGAAAGGGCTCTTCGGCTTTTTGCTTTTATTTTCCTTTTCTTTCTCTCTTTATTTTTCATTTTTTTTAAATTCCTTTCCTTCCAAATTACCTGCCATATACGAATGTCAGGCGTCCCCTTTGCAACAAAAGCCGAGCACTCTGCCGCCTTTGAAGCAGATTTTGAGCGGCCCGGCGGGGGAACCGGCCCCGAGGCGCTGCGGGCGAGGCGGGGAGGGACACACGGACGGCGGACGGACCGACAGACGGAGGCCAGGGCTCGCCCCTGCCCCTCCACCGACAGCGGCCAGGCGCGCAGCCATTCACAGGCGATGTCCCCTCATGTGCGTGCACGGCTATTACGGACACTGTTGACATGCTTCCTCCGGTTTCATGGAGCATTTTGACTATTCAAAGGGTTGGTTCTCGAGCCTCGGAACAGCAGGTTTGGGGTGGGTGGGGTTTGGGGTCGGTTTTTGTTTCGTTGGGTTTGGGTTTTGTTTTATGGTGGGTTTTCCTTCCTCTCTCTCTCTCTCTCTCTTTTTTTTCTTTTTTTTTTTTTTTTTCTTGTTTTTCCCCAGACCCTGGTCCACCCTGTGCTTCAGTGGAACAGACAGAAGTGGGTCTCCACCACCCTTGCCCACTTTTCTCCCAGTCCCTTTCCATCCTGGAGCCAATTTCAGAAATGGAGTGATCTCCACTAAACGTGTCTATGTATTTGTTTTAAAAGGCTCCCTTTATAATTGGCTTCACTGTCACTGACATTGACATGAGATTTTTTTTTTTCCTATACTTTCCCCCTACCCCCCAGCTTTTTTAATCCCCAGTGGGTCAGAGCGGCTGAGGATGACTATTCTGCGGCAATGCCGGAGCGCAGCGAGAATTACAAATAAGTAAATGTCAAAAGCCACAACTCACGGCGGCCGCGGGCAGTCCCCTCGCCCAAGAGAGGCTGGCCCGGACACCTTGCAGACCTGCCGGGTTTCCCAGCGCCGGTGACGTGGGGGATCCCTCCTGGCAGAAAGAGTTTTAGAGGAAAGGGGAGAGAGGGGGGAGGAAGGGACGGAAGGAAGGAGGGGGCAGAGAAAGAAAAATAAAGGGTAAAAAGAAAAGAAAAAAAAAAGATTGGAAAGGGAGGAAGTGAGGGAGGGAGGAGATTTGAGAGCACAAGTGGAAACTAATAAAACTCTTGTTAAAGTGCTTGCTCAGGATCCATGGCGTCACCAGGTCTTTTACTTAGGAAGCCAAAGAGTTTTATTCCTAAATGAGTTAAAGAGCCATTTACCTCTGTCGTGTTCTATTCATCAAGCCACAAGTCAAGAGTCCCTAACATGAAACTATTTGTTTGCTTACACAACCAGCTGGGTGCAATTTCACGTCTGAGATATCTATCTGAAAGCGCCTCTCATTTATTATCCTTACTTGTCAGCGAATCCATTTTCCAACTTTCTCCCCACAACCCCCACCCCCCAACCCTTCGTCACTCATTGAAGGCTCCGGGCTTAAATGCTCCCTTAAATATTTCAGCACCTACCCCTGCACTCCTCTGACCATGTCCGGCGCAAACATCGGTGGAAAACCCTAAAACTGCGAGGACCAGGACGGTGAGAGCTGGCTCCCTCACTACAGCTCCTGCTCCTCCCTACCTTCTTCTCCCTTTCCCCTGAGGCCTGAGGGCAGAAGGCTTCCCCCCCAATACTCATCCCCGTCCCCGTCCCTGCCCCCATCCCCATCCCCAATCCCGTCCCCATCCCCATCCCCATTCCCATCCCCATCCCCATCCCCATCTCCATCCCCATCCTCGTCCCCATTGCATCCCATCACATCCCATCGCATCCCGTCACATCCCATCCCATCCCACCCTCATCCCCATCCCCATCCCCATCCCCATCCCCATCCCCATCCCCATCCCCATCCCCATCCCCATCCCCACCCCCATCCCCATCCCCATCCCCATCCCCATCCCCATCCCACCCCATGCCCATCCCCTTTCCTATTTTTTTAAGCACTCCTGAGGCTGCGGCTTGTCCTGCCAGAGATTTTCCCACGGGTGCAAGGTGCAGCCACCTAGGAAGGGGAAGGGCAGGGGCAGGACAGGGGCGGGCAGGGCAGGGCAGGGCAGGGCAGGGCAGGGCAGGGCAGGGCAGGGCAGGGCAGGGCAGGGCAGGGCAGGGCAGGGCAGGGCAGGGCAGGGAAGGGAAGGGAAGGGAAGGGAAGGGAAGGGAAGGGAAGGGAAGGGAAGGGAAGGGAAGGGAAGGGAAGGGAAGGGAAGGGAAGGGAAGGGAAGGGAAGGGAAGGGAAGGGAAGGGAAGGGACCTGCTGCAGGGAAGGGTCTCACCCCGGCTGCCCAGGCTCTTTATGGGGGCGAGGGACAAGTTGTCCCCGCCGGACCCATTTCGGGGTGTGAGCGCTGGTTGGCTGAGGGGGCATATTGGGATCGAGGGCCAGGAGGCGAGGAGGGATGTCAGCGTCTTTTCTCCCAACCCACGTGGTTTCCACCAGAAATACACAGCCGCTACGTCAAAACGGGCCCGATCGGGTTTTAAACGTGATTGTGAAGAAGGAAAACAATTAACAAAAGGGACAGTGGGAAATTGTATCTCCCCTCCCCTCACTTACCCCCAATTTTGAAAAATCAGGATAATGTGAGTAGTGTTTCAAAGCAGGACAGTCTGGCTGACAAGAGACTCACTGCTGGTAATCGCAATGATGGCTGTATAATAGCGTATATACATCTCCTTGTCTGCGCAGGCCTCCGTCAAGCTTATAGCAATGGATCAAATCCAAAACTACAGGGTATAAAATATCCCCAGTTGTTAAAAAAAAAAAAAAAGAAAAAAAAAAAAAGGGAAGAAAGGATGGGAAAGGGCGGGGGGAGGCTCATTGAAGGAGATGCGGGCTGCGAGCTGTCCTATTGTGTTGGCTGAGGAAGACGTCCGCTGCCTGAGAGGCCGAAGACCGGCCCTAAAATCACCGCCCGGCCAGCACATCGCGGCCTCGGGGTTTGCGTTCGCTCCCCGCGGGGTCGGCGACGCGCACGAGGGGCCGAGCCCCACGCTGACACCCCCGCGGGAGCGCGCCCGGCCGCTTGTCCGCGCCCCGGGTGTGTCCGTGAGGCGGGCGGCGGGGAGAGAGCGGGCACACGAGGGGACAGAGGGGACACAACGGGGGACAGGGAGGACAGCGGCCTCCACCGCCCTTTGTCTCCCGGCGTCCGGCGCCCTGCCCACGACCCCGCCGCCGACCCCACGCACCCCGCGTGTCCGTGTCACCCCTCGTCCCCTCGTGTGTCACCCCTCATCCCCTCGCCCCGAGAGTCTGGGGGCCCGGCCCCGCTCACAGCATCGCCTCCTCCCCGCCTGCTTATTTGCAGGGCGCAACAAGACACCCCCCTTTTATATATATATATATATATATATATATATTTTCGTGTTTTGTTTCGCTTTTCCCCAGCCGTTGTTTGCGCTGCGGGGTCAGGTCCGCCGGTGACTTCATTACACAGACACACGAGCCTCCGCATTTGCTCTCCTTTTGTCTTTTTTCCTCCTCCGGGTTATTTTTTGGGGGGTCAGGTAGCTTTTGAAGAGCTGAACCTGCTCTGCACAAAGAGCCAGTAAAGAAGGAGTTGGGACTTAGATCCAAAGGCCAGAAAGCGCTTTAAACTCCCAGATTTGAGCCAAACTGCCTTTCTGAGCGGCGTTTCTGAGGCTGGAGAGCCACACAAACTTCCAGCAAAGTAGCTGCGGCTCCCTGAAGTGATAAATACAACTAGTCAGGTACTTTTTCTTCCAGAGAGCCATACAAATTGGTCCATGTTGACAGATGTTTGTCACTTAGTAACTTCTTTCCAAGTTTTTTTTTTTCTCCCTCTCCCCTCCTCTAAGCCTTCTTCCGAGCTTGCTTTGTTGTTTTAAAATATGCATGTCTCTCAGGAATGCAAGTCACGAGTCCAAACTTCGTGTCCAACCTCCCACAAGAAATGATCCTTTTATAGGGAACCCGATATGTCTCAATCTGCACTTCACTCAAAGCCGCTGGATATAGGGCACTGGTCCCTGCTCAAAAATAACACCGCCGAAACGCCTTTCCACCTAAAAAATCCCCACGAATGACTGCCAGGGAAGAAATATAGCTCCCGTAATTAAGGAAGGCAGCGGTCAGAGGGGAATGCAGCCCGGAGGAAAAAAAAAAAAAAGGAAAAAAAAAAAGAAAAAAGAGAGAAAGAAAAAGAAAGAAAGAAAAAGAGCAGAGAGGGAGTTTTTATTCCTGTGCCCGCTGCACTGGGCCGTCATTAGCAGCAGGTTTATCAGGACGAGCCTCTGAGGCAGCTCCGGGTGCATGGGGAGAAGGCGTCAGCTCATGACCAGCAGAGAAGAGGAGAGATTAAGGAGCAGAGCCCAACTCCGAGAAAAGAGTAAGTGACCCTCAGTACAATGCAGGAGCCAAGGGACTGCCGGGCTTTCAATTGGCAGCCAAAGTTTGCTTGCTGGCGCGAACAATGGCGTGGGGGCAGGAGAAGGCGTGGGACGGGGCAAGGGGGGCCGGGGGCTGCGGGAACGGGGTGGGACGGGGATGGGATGGGGATGGGAATGGGATGGGGGCAGCGGGGCGCGGCCTGGCTGTGCGGTGCCGCTCTGTCGCCCGGTCCCTTATTCACGTGGGAAAAAGTAAAAAAAATAATAATAAAAAAATAAATAAGAAAAAAAAATGGAGGGGAAAGGAAGGAGGGAGGGAGGGAGGGAGGGAGCGAGAGAAACTTCCCAAGTGATGAGAAACAGATGAGCTCCTGCCTGGGTCACGTCTGCTGCGGGCCCTGATGCGAAGTGACGTCATCAGTTACATACCCTACGTCGTCAGAGCGAGCGGGACGGGGTGAGGGGAGAGGGAAAGGGGAGAGGGGCCTTCCCTCCTCCCCCGCCCCCCGTCGGGACAGGCTGCCCTCAGGACCACGCCGAACAATGCCCGAGTTGCCCCTGGCTGCCGACACCTTTCCCTGCGCGCCCGCACAGCCCAGCATATGGGAAGCTCGCAGGCCCGGCGCTCGGCGGAGCCGATAATGCATTATTTTTCGGCAATATTTACAGCGCCGCTTTTAATACGCACCAGATGGCTCGCGACGAGGCTACCAGCAGCCAGCGAGTTCCTCGGTTTTGCTCGGCAGCGTTTTGTTACAATTACGCTCCATGCTGGGACCAATTTTACCGGTGACCTATTTTTCATATTTGCAGCGGTTTTTTTTTTTTTTTTTTTTTTTTTAAATGTTAAAAAACCTCCTAAGGCAGGGCAGTGCTGAGGCAGGCGAGGAGCAGCCGCTGCTGCCCCCCGGATCGCAGGCGGTTCCCCTCGTCCCGGGTAGTGACACACGGCCGCGCGTGTGCCTACGTGTGTGCGCAGATAAATAATACATACACATATTTATCCCTCATATTTGATCAATAACGCCCCTGTTTGTTAAACCCTAGCTCAGCGCGCTTGCCCTCCCGAGCGCTGAGCATTGCAGGCGGCTGATTGCGGCGGCAGCGCACCGCGTCCGGCTGCACTCACCGAGCCGAGCCCCCCGCGAAACTCCCCGCAAACACAGGGCGTTCCGCTGCCGAGAGGAGAAACCCAGCCCCTCGAAGTCCCCGGGAGTCCCCAACCACTGACAGCAGGAAGCTGCGGGTGATGCATTCCTGCGAGCTAAACGCCGCGCTGCCCAGGGCAGGGCGAGTAGCCCTCACTTAGAAAAAGCATCCCCGGGCTCCTCAGCCCGGTGCGCACCGAGCCGCAGCGGTTTTCTCCTCGAGTTTCCCCCCTCCCCATTCTCTGTACAGCACAGAGCCTGTTTTCGGCGTAAATGGCCAATTTACTCCCTCGCAGGTGTGCTTTCCCTTACACAAACGCTTTCCCCACTTTTATGGGAACTGTTAATTTTTTTTTTTTTTTTTTGCCTCTCCTGCTAAAATCACAGATGTTTATTTTATTGATATAACCTATACCTCGGTTATGCCGAGAATAATATGCCTCAACTAACAGTCATTTAGCAAATAATAGGGGCGCTCTGGATGCTTTCCAATGTTACACATGTACTTGGTCGTAAAATGATATGTGAAAAAATTAACATCTGCTTTCCTAAAATAAAGTGTTCCAAGTAGCTTTTTATGAACGCTTCCCTCATTTTAAAAAGAAATATGTAGAGATAAACTGGCATCCATATGTATAGCATATTTATAATGGTTTTAGGATTTGAAGGTAGCTATTCATTGCATAAGCCATTTAGAGCTGACGTTTTAAAAGCTACTTAACCTCAGACATCCTTGAATCTTAAAGAAGGATTCCCAACGATATTATTTAAAGAGGAATTTGCTGTAATTTAATTGCATATCAAGGCGGAACCGTGCGCGGGCACGGCCCCGGATGCTGTGCTCGACGCCCCTCCAGCGCCCGGGATTTTCTGTACCTGCGCCCCCCGCGCCACCCCCGAGACCCCCTCTTGTTCCGGGAGGGGGCAGCGGTGGCGACCCTCCGCTGGGCGAGACGAGGCCTCTTTGCAGGTGGTCCGGGGGCACCCCAAGCGACCCCCCCCCCCCGTGTCCCGTCCCCCACCCCCCAAAAAAAAAAAAAAAAAAAAAGGAAAAAAAGGGAAAGAAAGGGCTTTTAAATACTCCCATGGTGTTTCGAAGCGTGTAACCCCCAGCCGGGGCGCTCAGGGTGGGGAAACACCCCGGGGTCGCGGCTGCACCTCGGGACCAGACAGGGTGAGCGGGTGGGGAGGTGAGGGGGGCAATACCCCCTCCAAAAAAACCCTTGCTGCCCCCAGACCCAGGCTGGCCGCTGTTTGGGAGTGCCCAAGCAGCACCCCAGCGCCTGGGGCCTACCCTGCCCTCCCTGTGGTGGCCTCGCAAGCCAGGGCCGGCACAGGGCTGGGGGGTCACGGGCCCCCCCCGGGTCTCTGTGACCGCCCCGGGTCCCTCTGTGCCCGGTCTGCCCCTTGGGGCGTGGGGCAGGTGGGGGGAACAGCCCCGCTCTGAGTGACAGGGTGACAGTGGGCTCCTTATCTTTTTTTTTCTTTCTTTTTTTTTTATTTTTTTTATTTTTTTCTCCTTTTTTTTAATTTTCTTTTTCCCCAAAAGGCTGGCCAGAAAACCGCTGCTCATACGGAAATGAGGATTTCCAGCGCTCCGCTGAGCCCCCCCTTTTATTTGCTTTGGTGGGGTGGTTTGTTTTCTCTGCCACCAAGGCTGGTCAAGGGAAAAGCGGGCTTGGGGCTTAGCAGGGAAAAGTCGTGTACAGTTTCTGGGAAAAACAAACAAACAAACAAACAAAAAAAAAATCCCACACAAGTCTGACTGGGTTGGTAAAATCATTAAAATATGTTAAGTGACATGAAATTTGGATTTATGTGGACACACCGGACAGAAAGTGGACAGAGCCAGCGGGGAGAGTCACGCTTTAAGACAGGGGGTCTTTATTTAAAGATGGTGTATTTATGGGGAAAGAAAGGGAATATCTTACAAAGCTCTGGCTATACCCCCGATAACAAAACCTGTCACATCTTTACTTCCTGCTAGAAAAGAGCGAGTGTCCTCATTTGAACATCTCTAAAGTGATTATTAGATTCCTCTCCGAGAAATCGGTTTGTGAGACTGAGGCTGGAACACACAGCCAAAAAAAAAAAAAAAAAAGTGTGGGGGAGAGAGAGAGAGAAAAGGAAAGAGAGATTTGTTCACATTTTGTCCATCTCCTATTTTACCTTCTCAAATACCACTGGAGTATCTCTCCGTCCACTGTCCTACCGAAGGACATTTCGTTAGTATCAACAAGCCCTGATTTAAAATAAAAGATTTGCACTAAGGTAGAAAAAGGGGAAACAATAAGAAATCCAGTAGTTGTTGCAGTAGTAGTTATAGTCGTAGTACTAACAGTAGTGGTAGTAGTTGTAGTAGTAGTAGTAGTTGTTATTATTATTGTTGTTGTTGTCGTTATTGTTATTATTACTACATCCCACCCCCTCAGACAAGATCTGAGAACTTTTTTTTCCCCTGAGAGTGTGAAATGAAGGACACAAAGACAGTGGTATATCAGTGAAAAGAAGAAAGTGGCCTTTTAATGAGAACTAAAGAAAACTAAAACGTAGATGAACTGTACCGTAAAAGCTGCTTCAAAGTACAGTGTAATTCCCCCGAGTTCAGCCATCACGTAGATCTGGTAATTGGGAGTTTACTGCGCAGAGGTAAGACAGCGTGGTGTGGATAACCCCGCATTTTTTCCCTTCAACAATTACAGATAGGTTTCACAGGCTGTCTTTGCAGAGAGCCATGAGACATTAGGGACCCTTTGCTGCTGCAAATGAAGGAAGAGCCAGTCAACACCACAGACAGGCAAAACAAAACAAAACAAAAAACCCAACCACCTACCTGCGTGCGCCAAGTTAAAATGATTTCCCCCTCTCCTAATCCTGGTCCTGGCCGCAGATGTACTCTAACAGGGGTGATAACATCACCAACTAGCTGCTGCTACCTTTACTGGCTTTTGCTTCTATGCCCGGCTTTCACTTGGTGTTTATTTTCTGACCTTAGCTTTTGCTGTATCACAAAAAGGCTCCACAAGTAACAGAGCAATAAATCCTACCAAAAATAAGACAGATTTCCTCATCGATGTGTAATAAAGTTAAAGGACATTGTTTTGTCAGACAAGCGCTAAGTAGAAAATAAATCTTTGGGTCTGGGGAAACAAAACGGAGTGCTGTTGGCATGTGTGTAAATTTACTTTTAAAAGCAATAAATCAATGTTAAATTAAACAGCTGGGTTCCCTATCTCGGAGAACCTTCCACGTCGGAGGAAACCTCGCCGGTGGAGCCCGAGATTTAATAACGTCGCCCCCGAGCCCAGCCCCGATACGGGCGCAGCCCCTGGCCTCTGCCCCGGTCGCGCCGCCGCTTCGGGACCCGCCGGGGGCCGGGGGCAGCCCCGGGGGGGCACACGGAGACTCCCCCCTCGGCCCCGATCCGCGGGGTGCCCAGCACAGCCGCCCCCGCTGCCTTGCGCCGGGGTTAAGCAGCGTAACCTGCCCGAACAGCTCAATACTGTTATTATCTCGGTGCTAATTTCATCATTTCTGCATCACGGGGCAGATGCAGGGCGCGCAGGGCGCTGCCCCAGCGGGAAGCGGGGCTCCGAAAGGGAGGCTCCCCGCTGCAGGGTGCCACGGAGAGGAAATGGGGTGCACCTGCTCGACACGCCACCTCGGGCATTGTGGTCCCACCGCATCTCAATATGCTTCCCCACATACTGACGGGGATGGAGAGAGGGAGAGAAATGGGGGGCTAGGGAGATAAAAAGTGAAAAAGAAAGGGAGAGAGAAAGGAAAAGGGAAAGAGAGAGAAGGGAAAGGGATAGAAAGAACAGAAAAGGAAAAAGAGTACTGACGAGAAAGAAAGAGAAAGAGAAAGAGAAAGAGAAAGAGAAAGAGAAAGAGAAAGAGAAAGAGAAAGAGAAAGAGAAAGAGAAAGAGAAAGAGAAAGAGAGAAAGAGAGAAAGGAAGGAAGGAAGGAAGGAAGGAAGGAGGGAAGGAGGCAAGGAGGGAAGGAGGGAAAGAGAAAGGGAAAGAAAGAGGGAAAGTGGGAAAGAAGGAAAGAAGGAAAGAAGGAAAGAAGGAAAGAAAGAAAGAAAGAAAGAGGGAAAGAAGGAGGGAAAGAAGGAGAGAAAGAGGGAAAGAGGGAAAGAAGGAGGGAAAGAAGGAGAGAAAGAGGGAAAGAGGGAAAGAAAGAGGGAAAGAAGGAGAGAAAGAGGGAAAGAGGGAAAGAGGGAAAGAGGGAAAGAGGGAAGAGGGAAAGAGGGGAAGAGGGGAAGAGGGAAAGAAAGAAAAAGAAAGAAAGAAAGAAAGAAAAAGAAAGGAAGAAAGAAAGAAAGAAAGAAAGAAAGAAAGAAAGAAAGAAAGAGAGAAAGAGAGAAAGAAAGAAGGAAGGAAGGAAGGAAGGAAGGAAGGAGGGAAGGAAGGAAGGAAGGAAGGAGGGAAGGAAGGAAGGAAGGAAGGAAGGAAGGAAGGAAGGAAGAAAGGAGGGAAGGAAGGAAGGAAGGAAGGAAGGAAGGAAGGAAGGAGGGAAGGAGGGAAGGAAGAAAGGAAGGAAGGAAGGAAGGAAGGAAGGAAGGAAAGAAAGAAAAGAAAGAAAGAAAGAAAGAAAGAAAGGTAAATAAAGAAGGAAAGAAAGAAAAGGAGGAAGGAAGGAAAGAAAGAAGGAAAGAAAAGGAGGAAAGAAAGAAAGAAGGAAAGAAAAAAAGACAAGAAGGAAAGAGAGAAAGAGAGAGAGAAAGAAAAAAAGAAGGAAGGGAAGAAAGAAGCCAAAGAGACTTGCAGTAACATTTTTGCACTCTGATGTAGACAAAACATGAATCAATAAGTTATTAAAACCCTCAAACAACAAAAGCATTATTGCAGAGCAGAAAGCAGTATGGCTTTCTGTTATGGAATGTCTGTATCTGATTGAAAATTTTGAAGTCACCAAGTAAAATTTTTAAAGGACGTGACAATAAAGATACTTGGACACACAGCCGTTCACCGGTGTCAGTTGTTTCCTTCCAAACGCAAGGACAGGGCTCGGACGAGGGACTTGATGTGGCTCCGCAGCAGTGAGTACACTTCAGATGCCCTTGCAGACCTGCTCTGGTGTCTACACACCACGGACGTGTTGGGTTATTTTTGCCGAAATAGTGCAAACACGAGGTAGAAGCATTTATTTACTACTTTATCTATCTATCCACTTAATTATTTATTTTCCCCTGGAGCCCTGCAAGTTCCAGAAAAGAAAGGTGACCCTTCACGGGCCGGGAGCGGGAGCGGAGGTTTAATGTTCGCTCTGCCTTTGTTTTGCTCTCTTTGGAAGGCGGATCTAAACACACAGCAAACTTTGATTGCTTGTTTGTTTGTTTGCAGGTAAGGGCATTTTCGGCTTCCAAGTTTCAATCCCGGCACCACTGCGGCTGTCACGCAGCACTTAGCGCATCCCGTTTTGTCCCCCTTGCCAAACCACCTTGGCCCTCCGGGCGCACCCAGGTCCCTGCTGGGAACGCGCCATTGCTGCGGGTGGCAGGGCCGGGAATTTCGGATATTTCCGCCCCCCGGCCAGCTCTCCGGACGGCGAGCCCTGAGGGCTGATGACTGCCAGCCAGGTGCGCGCCGACACGCGTGTGGCGCAGCGCCTTCGCGCGGAATTAATTAGCGAAGACGGAGAAATAGATTATCCTAATAACCCCCCGGACAAATGAAGGACAAAGACCGGAGGGGTTCCCCCCGGTGCCGAGCGGAGCCGCCTACGCTCCCCCCTCTCCGCTCCGGCGGGACGGGGAATGGGGGTTGGCGAGGGGAGCGCGGCCCCTCCGCGCCTCTCCGCGCCGCCGCCGCACTGTGGCCGGTTCCGGTGGCCGGGGCTAGGTGGCGCTCCGCCTCGCGGCACCGCCGCGCTGCCCGCCTACGCCCGCGGGGGGCTCCGCGCCCGCGCTGCCGGCCGCGCAAAACCCGCGCAGCCCTCGAGGGGGGGGGGGGCGGAGCGGGGCGAGCCCGGGGGGGTGCCCCGCAGCCCGGCACAACTCAAGGGGAGGTGGAAAGGGGGCGCGGGGGAGCCCCCCGGTGCCCACGCGTGTCCGCGGGCGCGGAGCGGTGTAGGCGGCTCCGCGGGTGTGGGCTCGGTGGGAGCGCAGAGGCGCTCCGTGCCGCGCTGCCACGAAGCGAGCAGGACAGTTGTGATGGGTTTCAAGGATTGGGAAATCAAACACGGGCCTCTGGTCCCAGCAGGGCTGCGCGTGGTGTGGGCGTTTTTGAGGATTTCTCCCTAAGGCGAGCGCCAGCACCCGCGGTGGGGATGGACAACACCGAGCTCTAGGCAGCGAGGGCATCCCTCCCAAATACACCTTCAGCATTGATAGGGCTTCTTCCCAATTCCCGCATTTAAAGAGTAAACGGCGTTTTGGGGCAGAAGAAACCCTCTCTTGGCGAGACAAACCACTAAAAAGTTACTGGGGGAGATCAAACTGGCAAAGAGCGGGCAATGTCCTAGCCCATCGGGCTGCGGCGTTATCATCACCAGCGCTGTTGCTGTTGCTGCCAGTAATTGAACAGGGAGGTTTCCATCATTTGCATCAGTTCTGCAGCACCTTAAGGAAAGTGGCCTATGAGATGGGGAAAAGTAATAGTAAACAGTGAATCACCGAGCGCTGTCTTGCGGAGCGCTCCCGCAGGCGAGGCACGGGGAGGGAGATGCTGGGCTGCTCATTTCGGCTCATCTCGGGAGCGTGGCGGCTGCTTCCTCGGCGGGAGGGATCCGGAGGAGTTCGAGTGGCCTGATTGGTAAACTTTATTAGGGATTTCGGATCGGATTATTCAGATTTGGTGCCATGGGATCTTTGTGGAGTCTCTCTCTCCCTCAATAGGTGTTAGGCTGTAACTAGGAGGCGCTGAAAACCTAAGGCGGAAAATTTACAACTTGATCATATCCAAACCACACACACCAAAAAAATCTGCTACTGTTGCAAACATATGTTACGGATTAAGTTAAGCAAATGGCTCTAGTTTTGCAAGGTTGAAAGCTGATAATGAAAACTTACATGCTAAAGAGTTTGGCTTTTGTTCTAACTCCAGTTCCTTAAATGCTAGCAAATCCCATTTACCTTTCTGAAAATAAAATAAAATAAAATAAAATAAATAATTAAAATAATAAAATAAAATAAAATAAAATAAAATAAAATAAAATAAATAAAATAAAAATAAAATAAAATAAAATAAAATAAAATAAAATAAAATAAAACAAAATAAATAAAATAAAATAAAATAAAATAAAATAAAATAAAATAAAATAAAATAAAATAAATAAAAATAAAATAGGAATAAAAACCATGCCCTTCGTCTAGCTGGAATGGGAGCCCTGGCACTTGCCCCTCCGGCGGAGCTAAGCCTGCCCCGAGCTCTGCATTTCTCTCTAGGTATTCGTTTCAGGCAGCGGGCACGGCGGGGCAGGCAGCACCTGGGGTCGCACAGCCCTCCCCGGAACCCCCAGCACCCCTCTGCCGAAGAACCCCCGGCACCCAGGAGTCCGATTCTTTTTTTTTTCTGCCCCCTCTCCCCTCCGCACCGCGGACCTCGCATGCTCGTTCCCGCCAAGCCCGCGATGAGGAAGACTGCGGCGGGGGGAGAGGGCTTTGGGGAGGAGGGCTGCGCCTGAAGGTGACCCCAACCCGCCCGCAGTTCGCCCCCTTTGCTGCCCCCCCATCTCCCCTGCCTCGGCCGCTGGGGTGGGAGCGGGGGGTCCCATCTCGCACACATCGCCAGTCGCGACACGGCGACAGGGACAAAAACGGGTCCTCTGCACGCCTGGAGGTGAGGGCTGGTGCCCCCTTTATTGCTCTGTTACTTGTGGAGCCCGGGAAAGGGGGCTGAAGGCCCGAGGGGGGGGGTCTCGGTGGGCACCGAGCTGGGGAGGGGTCTCCCCGCTGCGTGCGGGGCCAGAAACGCGCGGCCGCTTTGCTGCCCGTCGGCTGGCAGCGGGGATGCGACACTGACAAATGGCCAAGAGGAGGAGAAGCCATCCCAAACGGCGTCGGGGGGTTACAAGAGGAGGGGGCAAGGAAAGCGCCAAGGGGGTCTCGGCGCTCCTCCTCGGGCTGGGGGAGATTTGTTTATTCCTTTTGAAGAGAAAAGGGGAAAAAAAAAAAGTCTCCAGAAAGACAAATAAAATACGTTTTTCCCTATTCGTAGGGGAAAGTTTTTATGCTCCCCAAGAGAAGGGGAGCCCTCACGGATCAAAATGCGTGTGAACGACCCTGCCTGTCCCGCGCAGGGAGTGGGGACAGCGCGGGGGGACGCGGGCTAAGGGGCAGGAGGGGACCCTGTTCTGGGAAGGGAGGCAGAGAATTAGGGACCTAAAAAACAAAACAAAACAAACAAACAAACAACAACAACAACAACAAAACAGGGAATAAAAACAAACACCATGAAACGCAACAAAGTCTGGGCATTCGGAGGCCAAATCCAAAAAGTTGGGGTGGATCCGAACGAAACTCCAGTGCCTGCGTTTGCTTTCAAAGAGCTCGGAGAGCACAGGGCTCGGTGGAGAACTGGGGGTGAATTTTCCCGACCATTGTGAAGGCGCAGTGGGGTTCCAACTCTGTTTCCGTCTTCCCTTAATATATATACGTATACGTGTATATTTATTTATAAAGAAAGAGCGGAGAAGAATAAAGAAAGACGAGAAAAGAAAGAAAAATAAATTAAAAGGGCAAATAGAAAAAAAAAATAAGCATTCTAGACGAATATTCAGCGCCGCAAGACATTTAAGCCTTCGGTTTTGTGCGCGTGTGGCGAAGCCTTTGATGCAGGTGTCTCCCTCTGCGCCGAAGTCGTTGAGCGAAGCCCCCTGCTCTGGGGGGTCCGGGGGGAGGTGGGCTGAGAGAAATCGCCCCGGCCCCTCCCGCAGCGGGGTCACCCCCCGATGCCCCCCGGAGCCGCCGCGGGTCCCGTCCCGGGGGCATGCCCGCACCCCTCGGTGGAGCGCTGAGTCCCTGGGGGCTTGAGGCGAGGGGGGGCACACACAGGGGGCGGGGGGCGACCCCGAGACCCCTCGGGGGGTCCCCAAACGACGTCCGAGCACGGCGGCCCCCCCCGAAAGCCACGGCGGCGGGCTGCCGGGTGGAGGCACGGAGCAAACGGATTCGCGACCCCCGGCACCGCCAGCAGGACCCGGGGCCGGGAGTGTCCCGGGAGGGGCTCTCCGAGGACCAGGTACCCCCCCGGGGTGTGTCCCCGCTGCCGGCTGCGGATCCGGGTGGGGCGGGAGGGGGAGAGGCGCCCGGTGCCCCCCGGGTCTGGGGGCTAAGCGCCGGGACTCCCCCGGCGGAGCCGCTCTGGGCCGGGCTGGGCCCCCGGAGCCGGGGGATGCTGGAACCGAGGATCAGGACCGGGCTGCCCCCCCGCCTCTCTGCCGCAGCCCCGGGAGGAGCCGAGGGGGAGTGTAACAGGCAATCAACTTTCTTCTTTTTCCTTTTTTTCCCTCCCTTTCCCCCCCTTTTTCCTTCTCCCGCCCGGGAGCAGCCGGCCCCCGAGAGTTTTGCCCGAAGTGGCAGCAGCGCAGCCACCGAACCCCCCTCCCCTCCCCCTCCCTCCGAGGGGGCTCTGATACAGCAGGGGGGCGCCGGGGGGCGCCGGGGGCACGGTGGACGGGGCGGGGGTGTCCCACAACTCCCCTTTTCCCCTTGTCGTCGACCACCCTCTTGGGGTCCGCTCCCCGAGGGAGGAAATCCGGGGGGCATCCGGCGACCCCTTCCCCATGCCCCTGTCCGCCAACGGGGCGACGACCCCGTCGGAGCGGCGGCGACCCCAGACTCCAGACCCCGGACCCCAGGCCCCACGCCCCGGCGGCGGCGGCGGTCCCGGCGCTGTCCGTGGTGCTGGGCCCGCCCCGAGCGCCGCGAAGCCCGGCCCTCTCCGCCCGCCTCGGAGACAGAGAGGAGTCCCCAACCCGCCCCATCCCACCCACCCCATCTCATCACAATCCCATCCCAATCCAATCCCACCTCTCCCACCTCAACCCCATCCCATCCCATCCCATCCCAATCCCATCCCATCCCATCCCATCCCATCCCATCCCATCCCATCCCATCCCATCCCATCCCATCCCAGTTCTATCCCATCCTATCTCATTCCTCCCATCCCACCCCATCCAAATCCCCTCCCAATCCCATCCCACCCCTCTCACTTCAACCCCATCCCATCCCACCTCACCCCATCGCAATTCCATCCCATCCCATCCCGGGTGCTCCCTGACCCATCCGCACAGCCGCCGCTTTTCAGGAACTTTGCCCCCGCCCAGGAGGTCGCTTTATGTCGGGAACCCGCCTAAAATGCCACAAGGATCCCCCCCGCAGCCCCTGTCCGTTGCGGTTCGGGTGTCCCCAGCCCTCCCGAAGATGTACACCGAGTTGGCTGAAAGTGCCAAGGAAAACCACTTCGCATCCAGATTTTATTGGTAACCTTAATGGTAATACAAAAATAAAAATAAAATCCAAGCGCACTCGAAGAGGGGAGCATCTCCCAAACAGCTCAGCCGGTCCCCATTCGAGAACAATCCAAATCTGGCTATTTAAATCAGCAAGAACCTCGGTGGGAGCAAAAGTAAGGGTTACACCTGCAAGAAAGGGACCGAAAACCACGAAAAGCTGGCAAAAGCGATCATCAAAGTGGCAACACCTCGCCTGGTATTTGCTGAGAACCACCGGCCCAGTATTTACGGGTCCCGAGTACCGCTGGTGCCTTTCTGCACCCCACGGGAACCCGCAGGGGCAGGATCCGTGCTGGGGGGAGGCAATTCTGTGCCGCCTGCTGCGGTGGGCGAGGAGGGCTCCTCGCATCATCTGCTTCGCTGTGCAAAACAAAACTGCATTTCTTCGTGTGGCGAGCCAGCCTGGCAAAGGGAGGGTGTAAAACGGCCCCGGGAGGGGAGGGAAGATGCGCGGGAGGGGTATTTGTCTAATGGTGCCGGGGGTAGCAGCTTTAAGGAAGGAGTGTGAAGGCACAAGTCTGCGGACGGTCCCTTGCCAGTCGATAGGGGATTAGGTAGGGCTTGAGTAAAAGAGGAATGGAAATGACAAAAGACCCAGGCCTTTCCAGAGAAGGGTCAGCTCTCTCCTGCGCCGCACTTAGTGGGAAATCACTGCTGCTATTGTCTCCGTCGGGACAAATCAGCCCGCGGAGCCGGCCCCCGGAAATATTCCCATTTGCCTGACCCCATCTGAGGGGTCCTGGGGGCAGTGGGGGGCGGGCAGGCACCTCTCGCCTTTCCCACTCGTGTTTCACCTCCTTCAGGCAAAGGGAGAAGGCGGTGCTGGCGCGTGGGAGCCGCCGGGGAGCCAAAACTCGCTCAAAGTTCCCGGGAAACCCACCCAGCTCCCCCGGGAAAATAGTAAATACCTCCCCCAGGAATAAAAAAAATATAATAATAAAAATGACCGGGGGCTGAGCGCTGCTGGCACGGGGCCGGGAAGCGGTGCTGGCAGCGAGTGAGACTTTTGGGGCAGGGGTCTGCTGCCCAAAAACCGTGCGGGACCCCCGGCAGGGCTGCAAGCCGCAGGTTCTCCCCCTGCAAAGTCCCAAAGTTAAACCAGGGCGGCGTGGACCGGGACCCGCAGCTCACCTCCAGCCTGAGAGGTCCCCCCAAGTGTCGATGAAAACGTTCACTTCTGCTTTTATTCGCATTTTTATTTTTATTTATTTTTATATATATCAACTCACAGGCATTTCCAGCGGGCGAGGAGGGAGGAGGGCCTCCTGGCCGGCCCCACCGCCCCCGGCTCCCACCACCAAACCCGCTCCTCCCAGCTCCATCGGGAGCCAGACTTGTGCCACCTTGTGCGGTTGTTGCGCGCTGCTGGAGCCACGCAAACTGGGCCAGGGTTTTCTCCGCCTCTGTCTTCACACCCATCAGGGGGAATAAAACGTCTCTAAGGGGCGAAACTGCAGCCGGCGGTCGGCGCGGGCTGGGCTATGCTGTCCTCGCCGTCACGTTTGGCCACTTTTTGTTCCTGCCATTTTGTTCCTGCCATTTAGGGGACCGTGCTGAGCACGGCGAAATTTAGAGATGCGGCAAAGCTGCTTGTTTGAGTCTACTTTGAAGTAGTAATGCTAGTGGGTCTCAAATCCAGATCTACGCACTAATCTCTGGTTTCGCCTTCAAACGGAGCTGAGTTACAAAGAGCTCGGGAAGATTTTGCATCTATTCAGGAGGCACAAAATCTTTAATTTTCTGAGGAGCAAAAACTACCCAAGAAACTTCATATAGCTCCTTAGGTTTTGCTTAGCATACGTGATAAAACATTGATTGTCGCAGTTTGGTGACCCATGAAATTTGGGGGTTAGTTTTCTCTTCAGACCGGAGCATATAATTATGCAAATAAAGAGCTGTCACTGATCTAGTGAAATACTCACAAACACATGCAATCCGAAATGGAACAGAAAAGTGAAAATTTGTGGTATTATGATGGTTACAATGATAAATGACATCTCCTTCCAAGTTTCTCGAGAAGTACATTTTTCACACTTTGTCGCGCACGTCAGGATGCTGCGGTCACACGCCGCGGCGCACACACACACACACACGTCCCGCAGGATCCAGACACCCACAAATGTGTGCACAGGCACACACACACACACGCACCCATCCCTCGGCTCCTTGAGATTTCGCTCTGCCCAAGTGTGCGGTGGATGCACACATTCTTGGCAGGTTATTTTTGCTTTGGCTGACTCGAGCACGGTGCAATATGTGGCTCCACGCGGTTTTAGATGTGACACTTTCCATTTGTACTTCTGAATGAAATTCCTAGAGAGGTAAAAAAAAAAAAAAAAAAAAAAAAAAAAAGGAAAACAATTAGCGACGTTTCTCGGGGACAGGAGAAATGCACTTTCCCACGAAAAGCAGCATCTTGTGACCGAGTCCCAGAGATTCACACCGCGATGGCTGCAACCAGCGCGCAGCAATAGGCGCACAATGCAATTTCTTTGCTTCCCCCCTATTTATTATTTATTTTTTCCACAGCCCTGCTGCGTTTGGGGGTCCCCATGGGGCCGGTGGCTGATTTCCCCCAGGACCATTCTTTTCCCCCTCCTTGGCGAAGAAATGTTGCTCTCCGACGGGGTATCGGCCCCCGAACCCCTCGCCCCCCTCAGGTGTCACTCTGGTCACAATACCACGGGGATGTCGCGACACATCCCCGCCACTGGGTCCCGACGAGGTTGATTTCGGACCCCCGCCTCCGCGGAGGTCCAGCCCCAAAAAAACATCGATCCCGGAGAAAAACCCCGTGGACCCCCGGCCGCCTCTCTCGCCGTTACCTCCCCGCACGGATCGACGCCAGCAGCGCCTCCGCGCAGATTCCGCGCATCTTGCGCGGCCTTGCAGCACTGCTTGCCCGCCCCCGGGGGTCTCTCCCCGGCCAGGGGGTCCGCAGCTCCGCCGAGCATCCGCGAAACCTCCCTGCAGGCTCCACCCGGTTTATTACCGCTGTTATTTTACTCCGGGGTTAATCGGGATTAATGAAGGGCGGCGTGGAGGGCCGCGCACCCCGCGGAGTGGGGGGTGTGGGGATGGGCACGGGGGGGCTGGGGGTGAGGGAGCACCCCCGGGTCCGTCACCCCACGGTGGATTTTTTGGGGGGAACCCAGGCGTTTGGGGGGAGCAGCCCCCGGCGGTACCTGCTGAGGGTATCGGCGCTGGGACACAGGAGGCGGGATAAGCGCATCTTTATTTTGGCACGGAGTCCTCGGGGGGACCCCCTGCGCTTCGCAGTCCCTTACAGAAGCACAACCCGAGGCGAACGCGCGGTAGGTAAAAGCCCCGAGAAAAGGGCGGCTGTTACAAGAGATTTTTTTTTTTTTTTTTGCAAAACTTCGTTTCTCGTCGACGCGCAGACAAATAAATCCGTCCCCACGACGCTTGGCACCTCGCCGCCTCCCCCGGCGCAGGTCAAAGCTCCCCGGGAAGAGCACAGAAACCCCAAATGCGCCCTCCCACCAGGGGGGAAAGGTCGAGGGCGGCTGCACACCGAGCCCCTCTCCCCATCTTCCCCCCCCCAGGCTTCAGGCTCCCCGTAGGGTAAACCCCGCTAAAAGGAGGATTTCGGCTCCAAACCGGCCGGTCGTCCGGCCCGTGCACCCCCGAGGGGCTCTGCACCCGGAGGTACCGGCCCCCTCCCTGTCCCCAAAATAATTCCCGAACCCCAGGTGCGCCACGGGGAGCATCCCACCAGCGGGGGTCCCGAACCCACCGGCACCGTTTTTGCCTCCCCGTCGCTAACCACATCGGAGGCGAGGCCGGTACGGCCGGTGAATAAAAAAAAAAAAAGATCACTAATTTCGCTTCATCAAAACGAAAAGAGCTTAATTAGCGCGCTCGCAGGCCGGGCACGCTGTCAGGCACGTCTCGGGATGCGTGGCCGAAAGTTGCCGGCACCGAGGGCGGCGGTGGGGGGACCGGGGGGGACCTGGGGGGGACCCAGGAGGGGTACAGGGGGGACAAGGCGGGACAAGGGGGGTCCAGCCCGGGCGGGGGCGGCGTAAGCAGGGAGCCCAGGCCCCGGGGATCGCCACGGGACAGCAAGTCATTACAAATCCAGCATATTAAAAATGAAGCATCTTTGCATTTAAAAATAAACGGGAAAATGTGCTCTCATTTTTTTTTTCTGTCTCTCTCCCTCTTTTTTTTTTTTTTTTGCCGTCATATTTCACAGTGTGATCCAGGTGGTTAATGAATAGGCATTTTTTAAGTGGAGCTTTCAAAATGAAGATAAGATCCACAGATAATGCCATTGATCCGGCAGGAGGAGAAAATCTCTACAACAAAGGGGCTTTCCCATAAAACTGGATCAAACTTCTTCGACCCTCCTATCAGCAGAAAATGAAAGACTGAAGAGTTGATCCCACTTGGTCCCAGAGAAAGAGAAGGCGACTGACTCTGAAATCACTACCGAAATCATGGGCTTGTTAGCACTTCTGAGTTAGAGCCCTCTTTATAAAAGAGTAATTTGTGGTTTGTTCTGTCTCAAACTAGAAGGAAGCAGCAAAAATCCTGCAGGCAATGGGACCACGACGAAGCTGTTAAATTCTGGCATCAGCCTGGTGCAGGGCTATGTCAGGGCAATTAGAGCTGCACCACGCTGCACTGTGCAGTACCACTGTCAGCCTTAATCTGCGTGCTGATGGGCAGCACGAAATCCAAGTTACAGCCCACAGGAAGCACAACCAGTGAACCCATATTGCTTTGACAGTTGCACTCATCTAGAAATAATGTAAAACGCTATTTAGATGTATACATCACGACCTTATGCTCTAGGAAGAAAACAATCTAATGAGGGGCTGGGAGACTGCTCGCAGGAAGCAAGCAGTGAAGAGGTTTCCCCCTTCGTCCTCCTTTTACAATTCTTCATATTTTATTCTGTTGGAGCGCCGCGTCGGGGTCGGCTTCACTGAGCTGTTCTTTGCCTCCAGGGCTTCACTGAAGAACCTGAAGATGGACGGGAAGCTCTTCCAGGAGGTCAGCTCGTGGCGCTCCGTACCTGCAGAACAGAGGGGACAGAGTGACCAGGGGATGCTGCATGCCACAGCTGGCCCCGTGCCCGGGGCATCATAGAGAAACAACAACAGCAACCATCCACACCCACACCCACACCCACATCCACACCCACACCCACCCACATCCACATCCACATCCACATCCACATCCACATCCACATCCACATCCACATCCACATCCATCTGCACCCATGCTCGTGTGGGAGCCACACACCCTGCAGACTGGGAAGGTGAGGACCCTGCAGCATGGTGACAGCACTAACTCCATGAAGGAATGTTTGCTCTTCAGAGCTGGAACACCTTGTCCCATTTTCTTTGTGTTTCCTATTGTTTTTTGTTTGTTTGTTTGTTTTTGTTTTGTTTTTTGTCCAATACATGTGTTTTGGCCCAATACATGTGTTTTGACCAAGACGGGACACCATACCCTAGCAGCACTGCCTTCCTCGATAGACCCATACTTGATGAACCCATACATGATGTGTGGGCAGAAAACACGAGCCTTTCCACTTACCCGCACACAAATTCACCCATACCTCATCGTTTTGGAGAGAACCTCTGTTACTTTGCAAGCGTTTCCTTGAATGCCTCTCACATTTGCTTTACTAAAAAAAATAAATAAAAAGCAGCAAAACAGCCCCCAAATGAAACCAAAACGCACGCCCACCCTCCCGCGGAGACGAGGAGCCAAGAGTGGCGGAAGAGTTGGGACCTCTTCCTGGATAACCCAATTATGCGGGGATGCTGCCGGGAAGTCTCTGGATCCTGGGCCTCCGTTTGATACTTTAACATTGTTAATGATAATTCTTTAGTCTGTAATAGTAGGTCATTGCTATGGTTACTCTACAATGGTGTAACACTTCGCTTTCCCCTTCAGCTATTCGCTCAGACCCAGTAACCACATTTGTTGCTTAGCAACAGTTTTGTGACAGCATCACAATCTGGGGGTGACGACAATGAAGGACACGGTGGCCCTGGATGGCCCTGGAGGGGATGCCACCCTCCAGGGATGCTGGGCACAGTGCCGCCACTGTGGTGCTCCTGCGGGACCCTCATCATCCTCGCGGGACGCAAGTCCTTGGCACAGCGCCTCTGGGAGGAGGCCTCCGGTGGAGGCCTGGCCCTTCGCCTCTCCTCCCCTGTATGCCCAGAGGCAACCACCCCATGATTTCCCCCAAAAAAGCCCTCTGCAGAGAGTTGACTGCTTCCCACACAAAGAGACGTCCGCCTACAAAGGCAATGTGCGCCGCACACACACGCACATTCCCACACGCCCATCTCCCACGTTTGTCCTAGGGAGACAGCTTGTGACACCTTGTGCAAATTTCCTGGGGCATCTTTCACTCAAACACTTCCCACCTCCGAATCCATCCCGCCATTTGCAGAGCTGCTGCGGTGGGGGCCAATCCGTCATGCCTTGTGGGTGCCCCCGACGCAGCCCCGCGGGACAATGGCACAAGTGTGGGTTTTATGGAGGGGTGCTCCTTTGCTGCTGGGCCTTCTCGCACTCTCGTGTCACATTATGTTCATTCCCTCTTCCCTTCCTTTTCTTTCTTTCTTTTCTTTCTTTCTTTCTTTCTTTCTTTCTTTCTTTCTTTCTTTCTTTCTTTCTTTCTTTCTTTCCTTCCTTCCTTCCTTCCTTCCTTCCTTCCTTCCTTCTTTCTTTCCTTTCCTTCTTTCCTTCTTTCTTTCTTTCTTTCTTTCTTTCTTTCTTTCTTTCTTTCTTTCTTTCTTTCTTTCTTTCTTTCTTTCTTTCTCTTTCTTTCTCTCTCTCCCTCTTTCTTTTTCTTTCTTTCTTTCTTTCTTTCTTTCTTTCTTTCTTTCTTTCTTTCTTTCTTTCTTTCTTTCTTTCTTTCTTTCTTTCTTTCTTTCTTTCTTTCTTTCTTTCTTTCTTTCTTTTTTCCTTTCTTTCTTTCTTTCTTTCTTTCTTTCTTTCTTTCTTTCTTTCTTTCTTTCTTTCTTTCTTTCTTTCTTTTCCCCATTTCCTTCTCTCTCTCGCTCATCAACAACATTCCTCCTTTGTGAAAGGGCCATCCAGAAACAAAAAATGGCAAAACAATAAGTTTCAGAAGCCTTCCCTTCCCTTTCTCAGCCTTGCCTTCTCCCATGCACTCTTCTCTTTCCCTCAAGAGAGATCAGGCTCACATTCACTGGTGTTACTGAAACTGATTAACCTAAAGCTTTCCTGTAGCAACCCCTCTCAACCCACCCCTCTCAAAAAACAATTCAAGCTTTGAGTCTAGAGGGATTCGATGATTCAGCGGTCTAAAGCAATTTTAACACTCACTATTTTCCCTTTCCTAGTAACAATCTCACTGACAGATGAACAATTTCCCTGGTGATAAAATCACTACAATGGCTATTTAGTTTCTGGGATTATGATGATTCTTTGCTTGATTAATATTGCAATAAGAAAAGCTTGCCAAGTATCTGCCTTGGCTCTTTACAGTCATTTAAAGGTCAAATTTTGTCCTTACTTATTCACATTCAACTACTACTAAAGGGAGAGCCCTAAAAATTTAACACTGCACAGACTGTACATTTATGATTTATATACCAAAGGCTTGGAAAATTAGACAGAAGGAAGAGGAGTTATGTCCTCAGGGTGATGACAGATTTGGCCATAAGGCTTTTGCCAGAGGAAAAATATCGTTGACGAATGTAATCTCAATCATGTATTTAGCAGTAGACAAATCTAAATTAAATGCATGAGAAGCCATCTATTTTTTGATTGAAAGAATCGTTTGTGAGAGTCAGATAATACGAGGCGGCTGTACTACAGCTGAGATACTCTAAGGTATATATCCTCTTGGCTCTTTTAGCCTCTCGGCTAATTTCGATGGCCGTGATTATAAACTGCACAGTGCGGTTAAGCAATGGGCTGTAGCACAGGTACAGTGGTTCACGACATTCATTCTCGGAAAAATCTGAGGAGCACGGTGCAACAAAAGGACATATGATGGCCGCCAAGTGTGGGAGACAGCTGGAATGTCCTAAAACAAGCCAAGGCTACTGCTGCCGAAGAATCAGAGCCATTGATCCCGCCTCTCCGGACCCCGCAAAGACCTGGAGGGGCAGTCCAAGGGCTTCCTGAGGACCCGCAGAGGAACGGGAGCTGGGGGAGCACCAGTATGGCACAGCTGGACAAAATGCAGGAGCAGCCAAGGGTTTGAGACAGCAGTGACCTGCCGGCTGCTGGTGTGGAAGAAGGCAGGGGAAATGGTGTTGTGTCAAGTTCAGGGCACCGCAGGGGAGCAGCACCAAGGCAAGGGCGGATCTGGCAACCAGGAGGGAAAATGAGCAATGACTAACACAGCCAACGGGTTTCAGAATCAATTTACACACAGCAAGAAAGAGATACTGACAGTTGGAAATAACACAGGCTTGATGATACAGTTGTTCATACAAAAAATCAGGTGAGGGAATACTCACTAAAATTTAATATACAAATCACCGGGTCTGGATGACATGCATCTGAGGGTCTTCGGGGAACCAGTTAATGAACTTGCTGAACTACTGGCAATTATTTCTGAGAACTCATGCACAATCAGGTAGGCACCAGAGGACTGGGGCAGGGGGAGGAAGAAAAACAATGCTAATTTGAGAAAAGAAGGATTAAATGAAATCACCACACATAATATTTACCTTTGAATATTATTAAAGTAAGAGATTGACATTTAAAAAAAAACAACAACCCCACAGGCGCCTTTAGGAGAACAGAAGCTGTAGAACAAAACAGGCTCAGATTTCACAAGAACAGATAAAAACCAACTCGCCCACTTCACTGAACCACAGAATCCAGCAGACAGAAGATGGGGCCGTGACCGCATCCTCCTGCATAGGCCAGTTGGACACCATGAGCGCAGGAGGGATGTGGGGCATCGCCTGCAGCATGGTGCCACCACCACAGCACACCTTGCCTCTTGCACGCCCACCGTGCCCGCGGCGACCACCGCAGTGTCCACAGGTCTTTGGTCCTGCGCCTCATCCTGGCACTGTCCCTTGCCTCTGGGTGGGCTGGGGCTGTCCGAGCTTCTTGGGAGCTGGCTAGAGTGCTTTGGAAGAGAAATAATAGGTGTGGTGCAGGGCTGGAAATAGAGCTGTGGTGTCACTGAGGGATTGGTGTTAGGGCTTATGTCTTTTAAACACGGTTATTAGTGATCTGAGAGAATAATGGGAGCACTTATTAGTTAGCTGGATGAATTAGCAGGTGATACAGAGAAGAGGACATGAAGAAAAAGAAGGGAGAGAGAAGAAATAATACTAATATTGATACTAATACTGATACTGATAGTGATACTGATAAATACTAATATTGATACTACTAATAGTAACGCTAATATGAATACGAATATGAATTATGAATACTAATGCTAATGCTATGGCTAATACTAATGCTAACAAATATTAACACTAATATACTAATACTGATACGGATACTAATAAATGCTAATACTAATATTGATACTAATACTAATGCTAATACTAATAAATATGAATACTGATACTGATATCTATAATTACTAATATTGACACTGATACCAATATTGATACTGGTACTGACACTAATACTAATATTGACAATGACACTAATACTAATATTGACACCAATACTAATGCTAACAAAACAACAGCAATAACAACAATAACAAAAACAATAATATAAAAATAAATAATAATAGTTAATAACAGGAGCCTAAATGGGCAGGAAAAATGGAAGAGGGAAGAAAAGGACCTAGGAGATCGTATCGGTGCCTGCCGAGGTGGCATTGTGTTGCATGTGAGCACGGTGCAGACGACCCCCGTGCCACGCAGGCCTCCCTGCTGCCTCTGCACCTTGGTCCCTGGTTGGCAGTGCCCTACAGGAGGGACACTACGCTGCCCACCCGCAGGCTCCATCCCCACTGCTCACTCCGGCGTGGTGATCCCCAGCTGCATGGCACAAAGGTGTCCCCCTGCCGCGCCTCCCCACTGTGTGGGACAAAAACCTCCTCCCATGGTGTTTGGAGGCTGCGAGGCACAAAGGAGGCCCCCCACTGGGCTGATAAGATGTGTGGGACAAAGGTTTCCCAAGCCGCGCAGGAGCAGAGTGGGACCTGGAAGCCTGTCCCTGAGTGGAGATGCTTCTGCAGGGGGAAGTGTCCAGGTTGGGAAGTTTCTCCGCTGAGACCAGCCGCGATGCTGGCCTCGGGTCCGGTCCCTGAGGCAGCAGCACCTCCTGCAACACCATAGGCTTTGAAATGAATTAAGGGTGCTCTGCACCTCAGGATTTAGTCCCTGATGGAGCAGGCAGTGTCGCAGCTCTCCATGAAGCACCTCGCGTAGTGGAAAGCTTCCACCTGGCCTCAGTGGGAGCCACACCGGGAGGACCCTCGGTGCCACGTCTGTCATCCCAGGCACTGAGCCACACCAGTACCAAGCCTTGCCAAGGCCTCCTCCAGGGCTTCTGGGGCATTCACACGAACAGCAGTGCTTGAGCACTCACTAAGTGTGCTTTCACTCATGTTTCCACAACATGGAGGAGCAACGCTAAACACACAAAGAGATGATGGGCCACGTTCCCTCTGGCCCAGGGAGGTGAATGCAGTTCACAAGGCCTTGATGGAAATGCCTCTCTTTCCTTGTCACTATATCTACACACACAGTCTTCACTCTTGATCCTCACGTATGCCATTGTGTAACGGTGTAATGACGCAATGATGCTGTCTAAACCTGCATGTGTGCATCAGGAAAAGGTGTATCCTACCTGCTGCACCTGTCTTTCTGGATGCTCTGAAATGACTTCCCTATCCCAGAGTTCTAACCAGGAACTTAACTTTTTAACCCCTGATTCCATCAGACGTTATCCAGAGTGACAGGTTTACCTATTTTTAATTCATAAAGTTTCTCCATTTACTATGTTTGGAGAAGGATCCCTTGGGTCTGCACAGAGAAAGTGAAATGTGCTCTGCAGAAATTACTGTGGCTGCTGCGACTGCTTTGCTCTACTGAAGTAAACCTCCAGATCTCAAAACCCAAAACAGAAGATCATCAGAAGAAGATTGGAGCATCATCAGTTGTTATATCAGGAGATTTAACAAATGTATTTGTTTAAAATCATTATGCACTTTTGACGGGGAGCACAAGAGCTTCAGGAAAAAATTGGGGAAGAGTCCATTAGCTCAAGAGGTTTGAGAAAGGATGATCTTAGGAGCTTCTGCATATGCAGTTCTGGACATCTCAGTGGTGAAGAAGTGTTAAAAGCTTAAGCAAAATTAAGAGAGAAGTCATAAACCAATTAATGAAATAGAAGCAGTGATTTCTGTAATAATAATAACAATAATAATAATAAAACCACACACACACAAAAGAACAAAACCTTGGTGTGTTTAGTTTGGCTTAGATGTAATAGTCTGTGCAGTCATGGACATGATAATAATCTAGAAGTGCCTTGGTAGGGAAATGAATTCTTTGGAGGAACCAAGAGGGAAGAACCAGGCAAAGCTGGAGGAATGAAATACAGCTTAAGTAGAGGGCTTAGTCCCACAGTAAGTTGTTTTGGATGGAGTGTTCATGTGAGGAAAATCGTGGGAAGCTGTTTGGCAATGCCAGAGAATAGACTACACATACTAAGGCACTTTATGCTTAGTTATTGCCTCCTGTGACACTGAAAACAGTGTTTACTTTTGTCGGACATTTATTATCTGTAATATCTTTACTAGAACGACAGAAACAGAGCAGCAAGGATCCCACCAGCCCAGAACAATGATTACCTCTGAACTCCGTTTTTTTTTTTTCCTCATTTACAGCACATAATCTACTCAGAAGCAGCAAGTGGTTCAGAAAGGTAACAAAATATTTAACAGCCTCCTCTTGCCCTGCACACAACTGATGTGAAGACTCATGCAAAAACGGAGTGAGAGCAAGGTTTGCAACGCGAGAAAGAGACTGGGAGCTAACACACCGTTGCAGCCGTCATTTTCACCACTGTTCATTAAATATTAAGGGCAGTCCCAAGAGCATGGGTCATTTGTTTGCTCCTCTGAGCACTAACTGGCCAAATAAGCCAAAGTTGTAAGACCGCTCGCTTCTGAGTGCAGGTCAAGTCATTTTCTTTTGAGCATGCATTATAAAAAGGAAAGGAGAGCTACTGTGTTACAAACAGGAGGAATCACAAAAAGGTTAGCAGCTGAAGGTGCAGGATGATCAACGGCGTTTAAAGAGATGGAAGAGTTTCAGAAACCCAGTGGTTTTAAGGGACTGGTCCTGGGCAGCAAACTCATCCTATTCCTATTTCTATATGGACACCTACATGCAAATCTCTATCATCAGCATCTACAGACATTTCTACATCTATATATTTACCTGTATTTACATATGAACATCAATATTCCTTGCCTGTCAAATATGAGATGGGGAGTTCACTTTACATCACAGGAAGATATTTTGGGGGTGAGAAAGCACCTATGGAAGCTGCAGGATCTCATCGCATTATGTAGCAATGGGTCAGGCAACAGTCTCTTGGGAATATTACAGGTATAGCTGACAAATTGCACACGTCCTTGAGTTTCTTTCCATCCAACCCTGTTTTTTAATAGTCTGTGATTTTACCAGCTGTATTTAGATGACAACTAGCACTGATTGTATTTGCATGGTATATCATAGCTCTGAAGCCTGTTGATAATACACATCAGTGTAAACTTTTTAGATGTAGGTTCTTTTTCTTCTATCATAAATTAGAAAACAAAAACAAAAAAAAAAAACAAAACAAAAAAAAAACAAAACCACCCAACTTCATAAAATTGGACCCAAGAGCACAAAGTAGTTATCATTTGAAAAATATCATTTTCTCCACCAGGGGAAAGGAAAGTTATAAGTAAATGAAGTTTTGACCTGCTTAAAAACCCTTCACTTCCCAAGAACACTCATCCACCTGGCTTCTTTGGGGACCTCTATAATACCCATATTTAAGCTTCGAGGCTCCCACAGGTTATAAACCTGGGAAACAGCAATGTATACGACGCTTCTTAACATGCAACCGTGCTATGACAGCAGTCAGTGGCCTCTCCTTGTCCTGTGCTTCCCAAGGGAAAGTCCAACAGGGGTTTCTGCAGCTGTGCTCGCCACCACTGTGCTTTAGGGGATGGGCAGCAGCCAAGACTGGGGCTGGAGTGCTGCCCTAGTGTGTGCACAGCACTTGACATTTACACCACACCACGGCAGTACCTGCATGCTCATTTAATTCATGCCAAATGAAATACTGCAGGGCAGATTTAAAAATCTGAGCTTATTCCAAAATCCCGAAGCTTTTCAGTGATTCTAGTGCTTACATGGCGGAGATGTGAAGTTACACCCCTTGCTGGCAAGCTCTGCTGACGTGGGAGAGCACGACTTACGCAAGGAGTTTCATTGATTAGAGCAGGACCGGGTGTGTGAAAGGACTGGCGCTTAGAAAATAGCTACTCTCCGTGATGGTGTTTTATGATTATTTGCTCCTAAATAGCAATTGTGCCATCAAACATCCGGATGGAGAATTAATTATTGGAAATAATTCAGAAAATGCTGATGTAAGCTTCCTTCAGTGAAGAACATTGCAGATTTGTAAAACCCACCAAGCAAATGAAATTATGTAAATCACCCGAGGAACAGCTGTACCAGCAGCATGAGCAAGAGCCGATCCGGCTTTGGCGCTCCCAGGCACGCACGCAGCCAAGGCGAAGCTGTGGAAATGGCAGCGCCTGCACCCAGAGCAGCGAGGAAGGGCAGTGCTTTAAAATCCTGCATTATGTGACGGTAAAGACACCCTGCCTAATAACAATGGAAAAGGGCCCTTAATCACCAGCAGGATAAGCACAGACCTGCAATTGCAAAAAAGCAATTATAAAGTAAAACAGCTGAATATAATTTTCTCCCCTTACGTGCCAGAACTGGTGTGGATGCCAACACTGGCAATCGCGGAAGTGAAGGAGGTCTTTCCAGGGACAGAAACAGCCCTGTGCTGAAGGAACAAATGGGCCATGAAGCGCTGCAGCAAATGCCCAGTGCTTTTAGGCTTTCAGCAAGAATCTGAATTCAAATGTCGTAAGCCTGTAGTGAATAAATGAACTCCTGCTGCCCCCATCCCCCTCGTGGAAAATGTTCATAATAAGGAGCATTTCAAAGGGTTTTTGTTTTCTGAAATTTCTGCTTGGACTATAATGTCCTGTTGTATCTTTGTAGGCAGAGGATTACAGTCAACATGAGCCCAGACTATTTTTGCAGGTGCAGGAACGGCATTTTATGTACTGTACTTTTTACAGTTACTTTCAGAGGCAACTCAGTCTTGTGCTTCCTGCCGCTGGTGCTCACACAGTGCTTTTCATCACTGTAAAAAAGCCCTGCCTTTGAAACTCAACTCAACCCAACCCAACTTAACCCAACCCAACCAAACCCAAAACCCAACCGAACTTAACCCAACCCAACCCAACTCAATCCAACCCAACTCAACACAATGCAACTCAACCCCTCCATGCCTCCATGGTGTCTTCACCATCTCCCAGTCCTCTGCCTGTTTTTTTTTTTTTTTTTTTTTTTTGAGGCTGAGTTTGTGCCGGTGAAGAAGAAAACCCCATCGATGTAGGCACTGCCTCTGAGACACTGGTGGTGCTCCTGAGGGAAAGCTGAGCAAAACACATCCATCCTCCTGCTGTCTGTGGTTGCTGGAGGGTGGGAACAGGGCAAGTGATGGGGACATCCACCCTCTCTCCTGCTGGATACCTGCTCCAGGTGCCTTGAGCTTCCAGAAAGGACTTAGCGCTTTGTGTCAAGAGGTGAAATTTAACAGCCTAAACCCAAATGATCCTGAGCATCCCGATTCAGCTGCTCAGTGCCCCCCAAGGTGTTTAAGCTCCGCTGACACCTCTGCGCCTGACCTTAGCGCTAGTGCCTTATTACAGCACTGCCTCTGTACATGCTCAGAAACACCTCAGGCTTGACAGGGCAAATGCTTTCATGGGTCTCAGGCAGATAGAGGCCCCTCTGTAACGCTCAGTATGTACACAAGCCTCAGAGGGAGGAATGCCCTCTTCAATCCTTCTTTTTTTCCCAACTCTCTTTTCACTCCTTCCCCATTTTCATTCTGTTCAAGACATCTGTTTGTCTAGGAGGAACTTCTGAGTTCCTCCCCAAAAACTTGCCCACCTCACAGCTCTTCCCAAACCCTTGCCCACCAGATGCCCCTTAATTTCTGCTGGATCTCATCCACCCATCTAGACCATCTCTCCAGTCTTCATGGCCCCCTAATTCCTTCTTTTTTTTTTTTTCTTTTTTTCTTTTTTCCTTCAAACTGTTCTCACTCAGACCTTCTCCTGGAAAACATCTCACCGGAAAACAGCCTGAGACATAGTTTTGCCAGGTTTCTAAAAAACATGGACACAGGCTGCACCTACCACTCTGGGATAGTGGTGAGACAGAAAAATGAGGACACAACCATGAAAGTACAGCAGCCCTATCCTGAATGGTATGACAAACGAGCAGTCAGTCTTCTAGGTGAAAATGATGGTTTCATAGGAAATTTAGTACAGTTTTTAGTGACTTCATGGAAAGGAAACACATCTGTGTTTGTAAAATGCCTGGAAAATAGAGCTATGCTACCAGAACACAAAGAAAGCATAACAAAACAGAGTTTAAAATTCAAGTTTTGAAGTCATGGACAGGTTCTCTGTTCATGCTGTTAAAATTTGAATTTTACCAAGTAATTACAAAAAAAAAAAACAACAACAAAAAACCTCTGTGGGAGAAAAACTGTGAAAAAATTGCTACGGTGGGAAGAAGACAGTGCTGTTTCACCAGTGAATTCACACTGATACAGTCAGCGTTAACCTTCTTATGTAAGCGTGACCTTTGCTGGTCATTGCTAATGAACATTCTTGAGAAAGGCAGGGGACTGAACCCAGACTGCGAGATTTCATGGGCAATGATCATTGTTGTGGGTCAAGTACAGCTGTGCTGCAATCATAAAGTTAATAACCTCTCCTACGGCAGCTTTACATATGGCTGTCTCCGAGGAATGCTATTTCTGTAACTCACAGCCTTTGGAGATGCTATTTATAATTTATAACCAATCTGAAGTGCAAAGATTTTTTCTCTCCTGCAAGTCCTGGTAATCGATACAGGTCTGCACCCATCACAGCCCCATGACGTGAAGTGTGTGGCCGGGATCCACAGCGCTGGGTGAGCACCGTGGCTCAAAAACACCACGGCCACCCCCAGCATCCGGGCTGGAACCGCAAACGAAGGGGAAGGAATGCTCTGTTTGGGTGCCATCCCAGCTGTTTAGTGTCGCAAGCTAAATTAATTGCACATTTGCCTCAGAAACACTCAGAAACTTGAGTTTTTCTGGCATGCATCTCATGGACTTCAAGCTTCCATGCCCTAATTCATAACACATCAGGACTTGGTGTTTGATACTTGAAGTGCCCATTGCGTGGAAACCAGCAATTTAAGACTAAGCACTAATTCGCAGAGGCTTTGCAGATGTGAATTACACTAAATTTAACTAAGCTGAGTAACATTGCACTTCCCATGACTTAACCTCAGAGATGTCATCAGAGGGAGCATTCAAGATTAACAACCACAGAGCTGCATCTTGCCCCCCCTTTACTGCAGGAAATCACATTTGATATGCTTCTCTTGTGTCCGTGCCTTGCTTGGTACTTCTCCCAAGCAATGCAGCCCAGAACATCAACTGTGGCCCACAAGCAGTTTCATTTTGGGGAGGAAGGGGACCGAGCCAGGGTGGGATGGAGACAGGTGCCAGGTGGGAGAGGAGGGGAGGACCAAGGGGTGAGGACCAAGGGGGGAGGACCAAGGGGTGAGGACCAAGGGCACAGCAAAGCACTAGGGCAGCAGGGAGGGAGGGGAGACGGTGGCTGTACCTGAGATGAGATGAGGACACATGCTGTGACAGAGGGGGGGGTGACCTCCACCAACGCCCTGCTTGAAATCCCCTTCCCAGAGATGTGGGCATATGCATGGAAGGTGGGTCTGCCACCAGCAACAGAGTCTGGGATGAATGTGGAAAGGCCAAGTTTGTGGTGGAAGGAGGAAAAAAAAAATAAATCCTTTAAAAATGGAAGACTCTCACTCTGTCTTTTTCTGCTTTTTCTGGCTTTTCTGTGGCTGGAGAGAGCTCATCAAGACCCAGGGACCACCAGGGGGAAGGACAGACGCGGATTTCTCCTGGAGGAACTGCAGATCAAGTCCTGCCTTGCAACCTCAGGAGAAGCACAACCGGCCTGAAAGCAGCCCCCAAGACACATCTTTCTGCTAACACAGTTTTCATCATCCAATCGAAGAGCTGAAAAGTTTGTAGCCACTTCAACACTTAAATAAGCTCCCTTTGGGAGACCAAATTTATTCCAAAATGAGGACTGATTTGCTACTGCCATTTAAAAAAATATATATATATACATATACATATATATATATATATATATGCCACCAAGCTTCAAGTCTATCTTCTAGCTGACACAGTCACCTCCATTCTGAAGAAACAATGTTTGTTATCGGTACCAGACAGAGAGAGGGAAAAAAAAAAAAAAAAGAGAGAAAATAGCAAAGCTTAATGACCCCGGTGCATTTTCATTTCGAAATACCGTTCTGACCTAAAAATTGACCTTCTGATGTGGAGTCTTCTGACAGAACCGGTGCTGCTAAGTCAGGCTCACAGAAAAAGCAAGCAAGATCCTTCATGTCACTGGTAGGGATCTTCTGCCAAGAGTTCACTGGGTGCTGAAGAAAACTTGAGTTTAGTCTCTCTCAGCGAGAAAGATGGTAAACCTCAAGAGCTGGAGATGGAAAAGCAAGAACCTGCCAGGAAAGTATATTTGGAAGTGGAAGAGAGATGAAATATTTAAATGAGTTTCAAAACTTGTTTTTTCAAATTGTTTTCTTTTCCTTACATTGAGAATCTCTACTTTTTTTTTTTTTTTTAATAAAATTAAGACAAAATGGAAAGAAGTTGTCAGGGTAATTTCTCTCTGAAGAATTGCTGAACTGGAATTATGTCATCTTGCATTAAAATTATCAGTTATTGCCACAGTTGGCCCACAAATATTATATTAAAAAAGCAGGAAGAAAATCACTAAAATACATTTGGGGAATTCTTTTGTTTGTGCCCTGTGCATATCTTTTAATACTTATTGCTCCAATTTGGCTTGGTTTGTCTAAAACACTGTAGGCTGTTTTTTCAAAACAAGCCTAAAACAACTGTTGATATATTGGGGAAAAAATGACATGGGGAAAAACAAGATTGAGGTGGGAGCTGAAGTTTGTCTAAATGAGAACAATATCAGCATGCACAAATGCACAGACAAGCACAGTTTGACAGTCGCTGCTCATAAAAGATCCTGCAAGGAGTTAATATGAAAACTGAATCTCCTGTAGAGGGAAGTTGGAGGGGAGCTCATATATAAGCACTTAAGGAAAACTTGCGCCGTGGCTGGAATACATATAGCGCATTCCCCATTAGTCTAGGGATAAATGAAAGGTTATAACTACGATATATTGCTATATTAAATTACGAAAATATTTTTTTCCGGTCTTTTGCAAAAAGAGGGAATCTATGACTGACTAAAAAGCAACGCGCTTTCCATCAACAACATACCCATCTGTTTTGACACGCTTTTCATAGCCAGTACCAAAACAACACGAATGCTTCACATTATGTGCCTCTGTAGCTGTACTACGTGACTGCTCCTCCCCGCAGGAACCTCACCTCACTGCAGCGCAAATCCTCCACATCTCCAGATGCCTCGTGTGGATTTTCCACTGGAGGCCTACGGGGTTGCTTCTGAGCTGGGAAAGGAAGGGGACGCACAGGGCTTGCTCCCATATGGATTGCGCCTTTGTGAAGCCAGGAAAATCAGTCCCTGCCCAGAAAACACTGCCCCAGGCTTCGCTCTGCGCACAGGGGTCCCGGCCGGGTTTGGGGGAGAAGAGTGACCTCCCCTCCCTGCAGAGAGCCCCCATGTACCATTGCACCGCATCCCTGGGACGTACCAAAATGCCCCCACTGGGGCAGGACCATGACGGCACCTGCCCCGTGGCCCAGGGTTTCTGTCACTGATCCGAGTAACAACCACCTTAACTGTGATAATTCCCGTATTTTCTGTGTTTTCTTTAATAGGGAAGCACCTTGAGGGGATCATGCCGCTGCCCTTGCACAGCACTGACTGAGCTGGACTTCTGATGTGCACACCGGTACATAAATTAAGTTTCACAACAGAAGTGGTTCAGCTAAAAAAAAAAAAAACAACAAAAAGAATCAAATAAATCTATGGCAGACAAGCTTAGCAAATCAAATAGATGCAACAGCTTTGGTACAGGCTGGGAAGTGCTAAAACCAAATGCTTTCTTAGGACACCGATTGCTTAATGTGGCTTTCTGAAATATGAAAAACAGATACTTTTTAATTGGGTTTAGTATCCCAAATGGGTCATGAAGATATTCCTATCTGACTTTTGTGTATAAAGCAAGTAGATCCTTTGTAGTTAGGGATCTCCATAGTTTCCATTATAGAGCTTGTCTTCAGTTGCTTATAAATTTTGCCAAGCTAAGTATTTGGGATGAAAATTCCCATGCTCTGTCTCTGCCTCAGGCTGATTATTATTATTTTTTTATGTTTCAACTAAAAGGATTTAGTCACTTCAGGAAATAAGATTGAGGAAAAACATGTTTTGCTGCTGTTGGGGAAAAAAGAAAAAGAAAAAAAAAAGAGAAAAGAAAATAAAGCCTTACAAGAAATTCACTGAGCAGCTCCTGCGTCTCTATTCTTCACAGCAATAGTTTGCAATTTGGAAGGTATGGTCCCTGTTGTCCTTTTGCAGTTCCCATGAAAAACCACCCAGCTTTCTGCCTCGTCACAAGCCTTTGAAAAGTCTCATTTGCATATGCTCAGCAAAGAGTCCCCAGAAGCTGGCAGCTGAAACTGGCCCACAACTGCTCTGAAGACGCTGCTTGCGAGGGGCGAGCTGCAGCCCGGGCTGGCGGGGCTCAGCCAGGCTGCTCCTGCAGTGCCTGCTGCCAGACCCTGTGGACGCTGTGGAATCAGGCACAGGAAGCGAGCGTGGCCTCGCTCCATCCTGCACTCCAAATGCAGACGAAACAAGGAAAGAAGGGAAAAAAAGCCACTTAATGCCACAAAAGAGAGGGGAGAGCTAGTCCTGGGGGCAGACTGAGAACAGAGCTGGCTGTTCAAGAAGGCTGCAGGAGGGAGGTGGACCTGCAGCTGGAAGGAGGGCAGCCCAGGGCAGGGAACTGGCTGCAGAGAGGCTGGGGAGTGGGGACAGGGACCGGGGCCGTGCTGCAGGGGCAGCACCGGTGGCACGAGGGGAACGAGGAGGGGAGCAGATGAAGCGGGCTGGGGGGGCCACAGGGTGCGGGTTTTCCCATCTTGCTGTGAGCAGCCTCCTGGAGGACCCATCCCCTCCCAGCTCCACCAGAATGGACTGGCTGGGTCACTGCTTCCCTCTTCCTTAGCTTTGGTTCACGGAGAAGGTGACAATGAACAACTCTAGTGCTATCAGCTACTTTGCTTGGCTTCACTACTACAGGCGTCTGGATCTACGATTTCCAACACCATACCTGGCCTGCATCAACAGAGCCTCACACAACAAAATTTCTCTCCTTGATGAGGTTAAAGAAAGCGAATTGCACACAGAAGAAGTACATTAAGAGAATATTTGAAGTGGAGACTGAAGGGAAAAGTTAGACAATCAGTTTAGTAGGTACTAGAGTGGCTCAGGGACAGGACCGCGGTGACTACTGCTGCCGGTGGGAAGGAGGAGATGCACGGCGAGAAGGCTGCCAAGCAAGCAGCAAGGGAAATGGTTCATGATCACACCATGCAGAGATTGGGAACTGCTTCTGGTGATTGGAGACTTGGCCCCTGGTGGAATGTGCTTATCGGCACTGCTCTGATACAGCTTCCATCTACACTGTGCTGCCCTTGAGGATCTCTTGTGCCTTTCTCTACTAGGCTCCTCCACTGACCCATTGCTTGGGTCAAAAGAGAGTGGGTTTTTTCAGCAGAAGTTGAAATAATTTCATTTTTAATGAAGCACAACAAGGAAATGGAGAATGTAATACAGCTTGGGAAACTCTAGAAATATGGCACTTTATTTGCCATATTGTAGTGAATGGAATTAAGTGTTGGGATAAAAAACAGATATTTAAAGTAAAAAACAATGTCTACTTTAAAGAACAACAGTAGGGAACTGATCTCACTAGGGGAGTAAGACTTGCATGATTTCCCAAGTCCCAGGGAGGGTTTTGAAGCACCTGCAGACAAGAGTCTCACCACAGAAGCAGATCCTGTGCCACTGAACCATTCACAGTCAGGATGTCCCTGAACTTTCCAGGAAAGTCCTGGCTCATCTGGTTTCTTAGGCCCAAAGTTTCCAGGTCACATATCTTCCCAGATACGTGTCACCTCTAATGGCCAGTCATATTTACTAAACTACTAGTCGTATTTTTATCTTAATCCAGCTGAAGGTAACTGTTGTTTCCACCTGAGAGCACAGCATGTCTGTATGGGGGTATGACCACTATGGTTGCACAGCACTGTTGTGATTGCTGTAAAGAATGAGGATAACACAGAAATAATCATTTCTGTTCAAAATAAAGCTCAAATAAAAATCAAGCCCAAATAACTCATCTGTGGTGAGTTCCTCCTGAGGTGGCCCACCAGAAGTTCCCGAGGCACTGGCACGTAAGGTAGGGGCTCAGAGGAGCTGACCAACACCTGGGATAGGCTGTGTACAGCAATCCAGATGGACATCACAGGTTGGCTTCGTCTGAGGATGCACGGCCTGTTGCTCTGCCAATCCAGTGGCGCACAGAAAGCGCTGAAGAGCTGTGCTCTCTGCATGGGACAAATTGCACTCGCAGGACACAACATATGTAGGAGCACTAAAGTATAAAATACAAAATGTTTGTACATTGTCATTGCTCACTCTAGCATGAGCTTGAACTGATTGGGCAATAGTCTGTCACTGTGGAGGACACTGGATAATGTTAACCCATTAAAACTTCGAGCATTTCATACGTCATTGGAGCCGAGAATGGCCAGTCACTAAAAGCAGTATTATGCTGCAGTCACATCACATGCACCTCTAGACTCATTCCGAAATTCGCTGCCATAGCTTTAGCTAACAGTTACCTATCTGGGTGTTTGGATAACAGAAGAGTAAAAAAAGAAAATGAACGAATGAAAAAACAGGATGAAGAGTCATACAGGGCACCATGAACACAGCACTCCCAGTTTTAATGACAAACCTATCGGAAAGCATCCTATCAGGAAAGAATCCATGTATCTAAACTTGTACTTGTTATGATGCGTGATGCCATGACATGTATTTTGGGGTGCAAACCATACACAGTTTCTTTTCCTTGCTCCAGCTGTTAGCATGTACCTTTCTGTGCTAACATCATGGCACTCTTTGAATGAGACATGAAGGAAGGGTGACATAACCACAGGCACAGAATCAGTTACCCCCAAACAGCAACTTAATTGATCAATCTCAAATACTGAAAATCTGCCAAGTCCTGCCAAGCCCTAACAGGCTCAGTTTCAAAAGCATGCATGTAACACTCACTCAAAATCTGTAATAAGCCATGCATATTTTAAGGGCACTAACCTGCCCAAGAACGCCATCACCTGTATAAGCATTCATCTTCAGTAGCATATTTATGACAACTGCACTGTTTGTGCATTGCATTATCATCCAGATAACACAACACACTTTGCACACTTTTATCTATGCTTTATGGCCAGTATCTTTTAAATATTACCAACTACTGCTCATTTTTTTGTTTACTGCTGCCATATCACAACGTACCTCCCAGGTGTGGCAATGGCTGATGTTGCTGCACTTACCCTTAGAAGCAGTTCTTGCTCACCACCTTGGGACACCACGTTTGCTCTGTGCAGTACAAAATCTGCTAACCCCGAACTCCTAATTATTTGCTGTTCCAAGCTGTCATAATGTCAAAGCACCATCTTTTATTCCAGGTGAGTCTTTTATCCTATGCATCTACCTGTACCTGTTACACTTCAATGCATGTGAACATACTGGGGCCTGGAGACATGAAGAAAGGAAAATGAAATCTTTTTTCCTTCCACAGGCACACATATACACCCCACCTGACAGTGCCCTGGTATGTAACAGGCCATCAAGTATTTGGTAAAAACTTTGCAAATGCTCATCATCTTTTCAGGACGAGAACTCTTCTACTCCCTTTGTATGCAGTCTTGAATGCAAATTGGGCACTAGCATAGGCATTTCTCTCATAAACAGCTATGTTCCATTTATTTAACCTCCTAAAGCTAAAAACTGAGCAGCTAACATACTGCAGAAAGCCAAATCTACACAACGCACAAATTAGTTTTTTTAAGCAACAGTCATTGGGTGTTACTAGCGTTCTTAGGTTTTGCATTTTCTTTCCTCTTTAAATATCTTTCCTTAAATTTGAAGTAATGTAATTAAGTACAGCAGACTACTTGACAGGCTTCTCTGGTAACAGGCAGCACAGTGTGTTTTCTTTAAAGGGCTCACGATACAAATGCTGAAATAAGACATGTTTTTACTTAATGTGGAGAAAGTGTGTGAATGTTGTGTGAAAAATCTGAAGCGGGAATAAAAAACAAGCCTAAAAGAATTAGGCTCTTCCCTCTTTAAAAATGAATACTGGAAAATTGTTTCATTTAATAAAATTGCCAGCTTTGCAATCCAAAGAGCTCCCCTACAGTCCCTTCAAAGAAAATAAAGACAAATCATTACACAAGTGGCAATGTAAACCTGTTCTTCTCTGTCACTTTTGCAAAAAGGAATGCCTGAGCTGTGGACTTTTAACAAGTTTTGACTATGAACCATTGAAAATCTGGCACTTCCATGAAGCTCCATCAGGAGTAAAACGATCCACCTATGGTGATGGTACTTAAACCTACTGTTTTGTGCCTGGACACCTTTCCACCAGCACCGCGTCCCTTGTGGCACTGGGTTTTTGTGCTGCAGCAGCCGAGCCAGACTCTAAGTTAGCAGGGGAAGGTTGTCTGTGCTCGATCCTGTGCGGACCCGCACTCAGGGCTCACCCCCACCACCTGGAAGCATGGAAGGATGGGGAAAGGAACCAGACCCTTTTGGTCCCATCCATTTTTGTTCACTACATCAGAAACCAAACCAGTGAGATTCTTGAACTCCACGCCCCAGATCCTCTTAGGAGGAACAGGCCAAAGCCAAGCTGGCTGAGCCGCACCCCAACCAGGCTCCCTGTGGTTTTATAGATTTAAGTAGCTTAAGGTTATTTCAGTGTGCCACACCATCACGGAGGAGCACTGGAAGTGCTAAGGTTGTCAGTCTGCTGAGATATCAAAGATCAGCTCATGTAGGAACGTATCAACATCCTTCATATACAGCTAATCAAATTTGAAATTACTGACATGTCACCTTGAGGAGAAATTTGATTTATTATTTGCAGAGTAATCTAGAAAGCAGCGAGATGCACAGCTGTAAGAATTACTGTTACGCTGACTTTGTGACAATACATTAGTTTTGCTGCTCCTTTTGTGCCTTCACAAAATAATAGTAAATAACAAAACTTTCTTTGTGGCATTAAGTAGTCCAGAGAGCAACATGTGAAATGCTGCTCTTCGAAGTAATAATTCAGATATAAAACCACAGAATAATTGTTTACTAATAATTAATGGTATGTAGCTGAAGATATGAATGTGTACAGTTATTTTCCCTCCTTCCAATGGACCCATACTTAACGGGGAAGGATACCAAAAGCCATTTTGGCTCTGCGACCTCTCTTGCTCGTTTCTCCCCATTGGGTAGCAGGGCCTGCTCCAGTGGGATCAGATTTAAATGTCATGCAAATAGCATGCAAATTTTAAAATGCCATGCAGTTTAAGTGCATACATAATTTGTAGCATATTTACTTATTTGTGCTCATAAATCACAATGCCTGTGAACACAAACCAGGCATGCAACTGTATGTATGTTTTTCATGCACAAATGTGTGCTAAACCCATCTGAAAATCTGCCCTCTTGTAACTTCATATCAGAGGAGACTTAATTTTGTCTTGAAAATAAAGACAACATAGGTTCCCACTCAAGAAAGTCAGATACCTGGTTAATTGCACTGCACTATTCATCCAGTCTGCACCACAAATTAACACAGAGCACTCATGTATGCCACAGGCAAAGTTTCCCAAATTAAAGATTTATTTTTAGCACTGATATTTGCTCCCGGTTGTTATGTGTAGTTTTGTATGTATATAAATATATGTTTATGGCCCAACATAAATAAGAGTTCTGCATTTGAGATCAGCTACCCTGGTAAGTAAATGACTATGCATATAAACAAATCTGTTCACTACCTTCAAATATTTTTATTTGTCATATAATTATATCATATATATATCTTCACAGATGTATAAAATATATTCTTAGGAAAATTGCCACAGAATGTTGTTGCTTATATTAAGTAAATGGTATATTTGTGTGCTGTGCTCTGTACTTATATACATGAAGCATATTTGTATACACATAGAACTGCCAAATATTTCACTTCTGTTACTGTACACACAGGTTGATATTACTGGAAAAAAAAAAAAAAAGTACTAACTCTCTGGAGTGTTTTGGAGAGCAGGTTACCAGCGCACCTTTCAGAAAACTTGTGTTTATACTGACAAGGCTGCAACAATATGCTTGAGGTAAGGATGCTGTATGGCCAGGTAGGCTCATGGCTAACAACACAGCCTTTACCCACCTTTAGTCCACTTAAATCGAGGCTGATGAGTGTTGGCACCACCAGACAAGGTCTGGAAGAAGCAACTCGGATGGCTTGTGAAAACTCCTCTGCTGTCCTACCGACTGCTGGCTGCTGGGCCATAAAATCCTGCCTACCACGTTAAGGAGTAGGTAAAACAGACCTCTGAAGAACCGACTTTACCCCACATTCCATATTTTCTTCCCATCCCCGGTGTGGGGCACTCAGGGCCTGACTAATCCACTAAAAGAAGCAAAAAGTGCATTTATGGGTGGCTTTGAGGAGAGGTGTTCCAAGCTGCGGCAGTGAGATCGAGATGAAAGAGGTTCTGAAACAGTGTGGGAATTTTCAAAATGGAATTTAAATAACTAAAAGAGTAACAAGGGATGTGAGGTGAATTTCAAAATATTAGCATTAACAACCTTCTTTTTTTAGACAGGTTATCTCTGGCAAATAAAGCTGTTAAGTGATTTCAATAGCATCAATATTATACACAAAAATGTGATATAGTTAATAACAATGAAAAAGAAGAGAATTCTCACGGGAGGTATAAAACTGGTGTGCAACAAGTTATACCCTCACTCTCCTAATCCAGTCTGAGCCATTTAATTTCATGTTTTTAAAATATATTAAAAGGCTTGATTTTTTCTTCCCCACAAAAGCCTCTTAAAAAGCATTCATAACACATTCACGCGCATATGAAGTAGGTGGCGGTACGCTAGCAGAGATGAGGTTGCCTCCTGGTTGTTCCAGGGAAGGACAGCTCTCAGTGCCAACGCTGAAGCTGACCTGACAGATCGGACCCTCTGGAGGGTCCTGGATTTACATTTCATAAGCTTAATAATATCCTGCCTTATTTATGATTTGCTGCCTGGAACAAAGAAGGTTGTGCTTAACAACTTGACTTTAGTGTGGGTAACTGTTGATCTCAAAATGGCATGTAAAATGCATTTACATCAGTACTGCTAATAGGCCCATAATGATTCTTTATTATGTTTCAGTGAAAGGCAACTGAGTGACAGGTAACTGATTTTGTAGATCAAATAACTTTCTGCCACCCCCACACAGCTCCCAGCTGCTGCACACTTCACTTGCCAATACAAATACAGTTGTAAAGTAGACAAATATATTATAACTACGTTATTAAATGAGACACAACACAGGGTGCTGGAAGACTCGGAGAGCTGTTTAATAGGGAACTACGGGGATGCAAAACTCAGTTCCACGAGGGTTTTGGTGCACAACCGGTGCCCCCGTCCCTGATGCCAGAGTTCAGCAGCGCTGTGCCTATGCTCAGGTGCATATGTGCGCTATGCCAGGGCAGGGGATGCTCAGTGCACAGTGCTTAAAGAGAAGCATTTTGGTATGTAGACATGGGTACTTGTTGTGGTTTAGCCCGGCTGGCAGCTAAACACCACACAGCCGTTCACTCACCCTCCCCCCTCCCCCTCTGGGATGGGAGAGAGAAACAGGAAAGTGAAGCCTGTGGGTTGAAATAAAGACAGTTTATTAAGACAGGAAAATAATAATAATAATAATAATAACAATAATGATGATGATGATGATAATAATAATAATAATTATAATGATAATAGTATTAATAATAATAATGTGTACGAAAATAAGTGATGCACAATGCAATTGCTCACCACCCGTTGACCGATGCCCAGCCTATCCCCGAGCAGCCGGCCCCCCCACCCCGGCTAGCCACCCCTATATATTGTTCAGCATGCCATCAGATGGTATGGAATACCCCTTTGGCCAGTTTGGGTCAGCTGTCCTGGGTCTGTCCCCTCCCAGCTCCTGCTGCATCCCCGGCCTGCTCACTAGCATGACAGAGCGAGAAGCTGAAAAGTCCTTGGCTTGGTGTAAGCACTGCTCTACAACAATTAAAACATCAGCATGTTATCAGCGCTCTACTCATCCTAATCCAAAACATAGCACCCTACCAGCTACTAGGAGGAAAATTAACTCTGTCCTAACTGAAACCAGGACAGTACTGCTCTCAGAGACACCGACAAGGGTGTTCAGAAATCCTGGTGCTGGAGGCTGGTGGTGCTGATGGCCTGCAATGCTGCAAAAGACTCCCGCTTGGCCAGGATTTATTTTTACGCACTAAACTGTGAGTAAATAAGGCATCGGAGTCTGTCTGATCATCTTTGACAACAACTCCAACCCTGTCATCACAGCCACAGGAGAAACTGTCATGTACCCAGCCCTGACCTGCCGAGCCTTTTATCTGTGCGTGTACTCTCCCCGGACCCCGCAAATAAAGGGCAACCAGCAATTTACACATGAATCAGCCTTCTCTGCCAAGCAGGCACCAGAGACATTCCTTTTCTCTGCCATGGTGGGGAGAAGTGGCTGGGTCGGAGATTGCCCAGGAATCACGGGCAGTGGCGGCGGGCAGCGAAATGCTTGGCGGGATGCCTGGCGTGGGCGGCAGCCATGGAGGAGCAGAGGAGTGCCGAAAGGGGAACTGCTCAAAGCAGGCAATGTCACACAGCGCGGAGATACACTGCCGATAGGAGATGGTACAAGATACCTTAGCAGGCAGCTGTATGGAATTCAAGATGCATTTTGATGAGGTGCAGGCCTTGTGGTTACTTCAGGTCTTGGCTCTGCTTGCATGCGCTGCCGCTCGCAGCCACCACTGACACCGGCACGCTTACGAGCGACTGGCCAGGGACATGCATCGGTCAGGCCTGACAAAATGCTCTAATGACATCATTCTCAATGGCAATTAGCTACAAATTTTACAACATGAAGGTCTACTGTAGAGGCAGTGCATTGCTCGGCTTCCACCAACCATCACTGCTCAGAGGAGTTTCGTTTGTGCCTAAGCAGGGCCCGTGCTCTTCTACCTGGAGCAGGAGGTGAAGTGGGGACCAGCACCACTTCTTTGCAGGCATTGGAAGTTTTTCTGCAGGTGAAGCTACTGCAAACCCTATCCATTGCCCTCTTGTCCCCACTCCTGCCCCTTGTGGATGCCCTACTGGACCTGGCTCTGCCCCGCACCCAGCTCGCTGCCTCTTGGGCACGACACAAACAACAACGTACAGCCTTTTAAAGCAAACAAACAACAAGATGAAACAAGGGTAGTTTGGCTGATGAGATGACTTTGTCTTCTAAAAACCGGAAACTGAAATATAAAATGAAAACTAAGATGTCTTCCTCCTTTATACCCTAGGTAAATCCCCTGTTCTCTACAATTACACCTTTTTATTGGGGTTACATCCATCCTATCTTTGTTTAACCTTCCTGAAAACATACTCATTGCTGAGAATGCTTATGCTACACATCCTTGCTTCCCAAGATACACAGGAGTAAAAATATGATTTCAGAAATTGATTCTGCCTTTGAAAAAAGATAAAATTCTGTGAGAGCTATGCCTATATATCTGATGGACAAAACAGACCTACTGAGTCTAATTGTTTTAGTATTTACATGATGATATGCAGGTGTAAAATAATGATATAGGTTGGACATGCTTTCATTTAAATTTAATACCAATGTTGCTAGCATCAGATCTGCGTTTATTAGTGTGGTACATTTTCTGTGAGTATGGTTTGACTAGATGCCAATGATTTTTGAACTATGTATTGAAGCCAATTAGCTCTAAGAAATAAACTGATACTTCTCTCTAGTGTCATACTAACTGCTACAGTATGAATTATGCTGCTGATAAAGATGTTGCTATGAGCCAAAACATAACTACAAAGACTTAATCAACTTGCAACATTTACATAATCATAATAAGAAATTCAGCTCTGAAAGAGTTGTGTTTACGTCCCTAAACGTACGTCTTTAACGGACGCCTAAAACAAAGGTAAAAATTCATATAAAATGTGGTTTATTGTTCTCCAAGCCTTATGCCCTCCGCCATTTCCCAGAGGGGGCGCTGTCCCTCTGCCACCCTGGCCCCAGTCGCGGTGGACTCGCTCCCTCCTCGATGCCCTGCTCTCCCCTCGTGCTGCAGCGCTCTCCTGCCTGGTCTCTCTCCTTCTCCACCCTACACACTGCTTCTGACCCCTCCTCACTGCCAGCTCCCAGGCTCTTGTTCCCCTCTCACCCTGTCCAGGGGCTCACCACCATCCAACTTTCCTTCCAAGCCTGGCTGCTAAGTCCTTTCACAGCCACTGGAGATGTCACCTGCTGGGCTTACAGGGCAGGCGCTGCTTCCAGATTCTGCTCGTGGCCCACGTTGGCTGCTGCTGTTGTGTAATAAACCTCTAAAGCCAACCCTGCCCTGTTTGTTAAACCAGCACTGCTGCCCAGGCCCACCACAGTCACCACGATGCCTTCTCTCGTCCTGCCAATGACCTCAGGCCCTGCAGGCACTCCTCCTGGACATCGCCGTGAAGATCTTTGTTGTACCGTGCTGCTTTTCTCTTTTCATCCTTCACTGGCTCTGCTTTCTTGATCACAGGGAACTTAAGGTCACTGTTTCTGCCTCCAGAACCCTTAGGCTTTGCCTGTGCTGACAAACAGCCCCAGGAACCTTGCTGGGCACCAGGCCCCACTGGCACCAAGCGTTCCCTGCATGCAGGCCCCTCAGGCCAACCCCAACTCAGGCAGGCTGAGGGCTGGCAAGCTGGCCTCCTCAGGCACCAGGAGTGGTCTGAGGAGCATGAAAGCATGGGCAGATGCATCCCAGCACTCTGGACCATCCTCGGGCACTTTAATTAACGAAGACAGACATACGTGGCCGTCCGACCTGCTGCCTGGCCTACCCATCTCCTCTCATACTCACTCCTGCCTTCGGTCAGCCCGTCACACAATTCTTCAAGTGCCAGATTTGTGCAGTCTTTTTCATAAATTCCTGCAGACCCACTTGATTAACTTCCTAGAAATTCCTCAATACAGCTCTCTGCTGAGATGCCTACAAAGGGTCAGAATAATTTGTCGGCTGGTCCTTCAGACAACCACTATCACACCATACAGCTGGGCTGTGACAGTACCTGACCACTGCTTTTCTCTTGTATATTACACTGCATAATGTGACTGCTAGTTCTCTTTCTGGAAGCCGGATTAGTGTCAGACATCTCTGCTCTTGCCGTACCACAGGTGAGCCACCTGGGTGCCTGTAAAATGCCCCTGAAGGTCCCCCAGCAGGGAAACTGACACAGGGCAGGGAGCAGGGCTGGGAGCAGGGCTGGCTGTCACGCAGAATTAGAGTGGAGGGCACTGACGAAGTGAAGTCGTGTCTAAGCACACTGGCCTGTCTCAAATTAAAAAAGCAGCCGGGCAGGACACGTACTGAAGTGGTTTACAGGGAAGTGTCTCTACCACAAACGTCTTAAGGGCAGGAGGTCAGATGCCCAGGTACCCCTGGCAAGGTGGACCAGGCATCCCAAATAGCTGAGGCTCGTGGTGCTCTGCCTAAAACCCACTGGTTTCCCTTAACAGGGCCATCTGAAAATTGCTAGAAAAATGAGGTAGTGAGGAGGTAAGGGGAAGAAACAGTTAAAAAAACAGCCTGGGCTTTACCTGAATGTTACATCACGTGGCAGAAGGATGTTATTCTACCACTGTTGATGGAGGAAACCTCTTTTGGTGGCTTGCACCCTGTGAGTCTTGTCAAGAAATCACTTTTGCAGGCACCAGCAGAAGCTCTGAACTCCTCCCCAGCAAACACAGCACAAAGAGGAGGCTGGCACTTTGTGTTCACCTCTGGGAAAGATCAAGTCCTGACCGTCCATCCCAGCTCATGGAAAGAGGTCAAAGACATGCTTTCAGTCCAAACCAGTGCAAGGTGTCAGCCCCCACTCTGCCAGCTCACACCCACATAGTTTTATCTTTCCATCCTGTGAGTGCATGTTCTTGCTTTGCCTTCACTAGCCTCGAGGAGCTGAAGGGAAGCTTGTGCCTTTTCTCATTTGGCAGAAAAGCAGACTCTGCCAGAGTCCCAGGTGGGAAGAGAGGTCCCTCACATTGCTACTGAGTGAATAAGACACCTCCTCTGTGAGCTTGACTTAGCTGACACTTATTTGGGACTTAAAGCACAGCTCTGCCTTAGCTTGTTTTCAAAGTCCCTTGGTTAGATTTATTAAGTGATTTTTTTTTTTTTTTTTTTACAGATAGTTGGTCAACCTTTTTTTACAGTGTCTAGATGTAGTGAAGCAAATATCTCTTGCCCCTACTAACGTGCTGAGTTACAAACAAATATTAATTCCCATGTAGGATGCATTAAAGTTACATTCTGACTACAAGGAACACAGTCTTATCTTCTCTTCATGTCTAAAAGCCAGCAGTGCACTGAAATAACACTATTTGTAAGGGAAGCAGACCATGAACTTTAAGACACAAGTGCAATGAGATGGCACTTAATACAACATCGTTAAAAAATAGGGCAAGTGGATGCTGCCTGTGAAGCTCAGAGCATGCTGATAATGAAAAGCCTCAGGAAAGGCTAGAGGACCTCGTTGTCTGGCCCGAAGCACCCAAGCTGTGCACCCTACAGGCAAAACTCAGCTCCTGGATTAACCCTGCGAAGGTAACTGCTCGTTGGACAATGTCCAAGTAGGTAAGTGGGCAAAAGTTGTTCTGAGCTGCCTTCTAAGGTTGAATAATTTTTTTTTTTTTTTTTTTTACATGAGTGAGAAATTCATATGTAGAAGAGTGCCAAAACCACCTAAATTTTAACGTGGTCTCTCCTACAACTAGCTGTCTACAGTCCAGTTCAGCAGCTGCTGAAGGAGTTCACACTCAGCTAGACAATTTGCAAACCAGAAAGAAAAAAGGACAAAACCAGGAAGAAACAATCAAAAAGTAATTCATAATTTGGGTGGGCTAATCTGAATATTTAATATCCCAAGTAATGCTGCAACCCCTGCAAAGAATAACTTGAGGCAGGACCTGGGTCAATAAACAGTTTGCAGCAGATCTTAGGCAAATCCGTACTGGTAAATTTGCTGATAAAGACTTCTGTTTTTTCTTTGATTTAGTTCCGTTGATAATTTTACTTCTTCATTCACTTTTCCTACCCTGCCTTTCCAGCTGAGCAGAGCCTCAGGGCAGTCATATATATATATATATATACATATATATACAGATAAGAGTTTTTTTTGTATGTCCCAAATAATGCGGCCATAACATACGAATATTTGCAATGTGCCAAGCAGGGCGTGCTTCTCTGTTTAATAAGGATTACTGATACATTTCAGAAACATATCTCAGGCTAGGTATTTAAATGAATGATTTAGCAGTTTATTGGGATTTAAAGAATTTGAATAAGTGCATTTTCCTGTCATTCAGGTAAGTATTTTTATTAATCTGTGACTTGCCACCAAGAATAAACACAAAATAGGGATTTACCCAACTTTTGCATGTTGAAGTTTTCACATGCATCATCTGTCCCCCTTGCAGGCATGGCAGACATATTTAACTGTTGACATGCACTGGGAGAACATGACTCAAACGTCAATGTTAAATATTGTTTTAAGGAAGACAGGTATTTTCAGGGCAAAAGCAGCTAGAGGTTTAGTTAAAATTAGTTTAAAGTGCAAAATATTTGCATTTAATTTGATTTAGATGTTCGCTGAAAAGATCTCACTAAAAAAAAAAAACTCTGGGTTTGTACGGCTGAAATTTTATTTGAAGCCTGGAGTGCTCCCTCATACAGGAACAGACGTTACCAGTTTTACAGTCAGACATACATTGGACTTTCTTCATTATTTCCTAAAACTTTTTTTTTTTTTTTTTTTTTTTTAATACAGAGTACATTTTATTAAAATGAAGTTCATATTTTAAGAGTGGTGAGATCTGAAATAACAGCATTCAAGGGGCTGCTTAGACAGTATTACTCATTTGACACTGAAGGTTTTGTTTTAGTACACAGCATATAAAACCATTTCCTCAAGATATTTTGTGTTCAGCATAAAATATTAAAAATGTCTCATTTCCAAGAGATCTGGTGGGAGTTCATGACAGATGTGTTATATCTTTTTTTGTTTTTTTTTGCAGCATTATTGAGTCTAATTAGCCCCGATGATTTACCCATGACAGTATGAACTTCTTGAGAGGAAAGGAAAAGTGGAGCATCATCTTTGGAGCAAAGAACAGACACGTTTTTAGGGAGATGGCAGGGAGAGAAAGCCCCGATTCGAGGAGGTTTGCAACTGATGCCCACAAGTAGCCCTGGGAGCTTTCACTTATTTATGCATTACCATATGATCCTTCTCTTTGCCTTCAGCACTACAAAACAGCCTGGGTACAAAGCGCTCTCCAGGTGTTAGCTCAGCAATCGTGTCACTACTCCTTATCTACCTCTTCTGACTTGTTTTGGCGGACAAATTGCTACTGATGAGCAGCGCCTGACTCCAAAAGCCCGCCATGGACAAGGGGTGGCACTGCTGAACATCCCTCCACGGCTGCCCCTCGCCAGGCTAGGAGCTCAATGGGGACGCTGAGAACCCGAACGTGAAGCTGCCCTTGCGGATGCCCCTGGGAGCCTTTCTTTGCCCGGAGGGCTTCTGCCTGCTTTTCTGCCACAGCACAAGCACCCTGGTACCACCAGCCTCATCAGGGAGAGGGACACATCCCAGACCAGCAGCACCACGGCTGGGCAATGTGGGAATCACTTGGTTTGAGTCGCATGGGGGTGCCACAGAAAGTCAGGGTTTCTCAAGTTTCAATTAAAACATCTCCAGTGTATTTTTTTTCTTTTTTTTTTTTTTTTTCACCTGAGTGTAGCCCCATGTGGCAAGGTCAGCCCTTTCTGTGAACAAACATCTCAGTCGCCTCCAGTGTAGCTGTTATCTTCCTCAACAAGGGGAGACATTTGGCACAGCCTAAAGCTGGGGCACGAACCCTGGCTAAGCTTAAGACATTTATCTGACAGCATCACCTGACACTCCACAAACACATTTGCTCTCCATGACCCCAGAGCATTCGTGATTAATCAAAAATGTATCTTGGATCTTGAGAACAAGCTACAAGCAGGCACACACAAAAAAGAATATGCTCTCGATCTCGCTTATCGACTCCAGAGGTATATTGAATTTAGAAATAGCAAATAGAATAAAATGATCAATATGTTCTCACTTGTCCATGGAAGAGCAAACTTTACCCCTCCAGCAACAAACATTGATCATGTAAATGTTCTGGAGCTGCTTTCAAGTAAAGAAAGCAAAGGCACCAGGATTTTCGGGGAGGGGTGCCGGACACAAAAGCCACCGCTGTACGAGCGTAATCCCTCGGCTGGACAGCGTGCAGGAGCGTGTCGAGGCACCTGAACTGCCGCCGCTGCGGCTGCCTCCACCAGTGCACATTGCTAACATCCAGTCTGGGAAACACTGTGCCAAGCCATCTTAATAAAACATTATAGAGGGGACTTTAAAACTTAATGAAGGCACATAATCTGCTTCAGAGAAAACTCTCTGCCTTAATTTAAATGAGACACAGTTATAACATATCCCCTATGCACTGTTTACAATTTATAATTTATGTCTCAGTTCAAATACACTACTTTCTGCAGTCATCTGCTAAGTGATATGATTAGCATTTGAATATTGTAATATTCTGCTTCTCGATACTCAGAGTAATATGATGCAGTGCATTTCTATTTTAATACCTTTTTTTTTATTCACTAATAAGCATACCAAGCTCTAATTAGTTATGAAGAAAGAAATCATGCGCCCCACCCAGTCTAATTTGAAAATGGTTATATCTCTGCAAAAACTCTCCACCATTTCACTTATTAAATCCCATTCTTTTCTGGTTACCTACTGCTCAGGCTACAAGCCGTTTGTGCTCATACAGCACCATCACTCTGCTACAGCACTACTACTGTATGCGCTCCGGTCCCTGTTGGCACGGCAAACAAACTTTCATTGCGTGTGCTCTCTATAAAATGGTGGTACTAATTAGAAGATATAAACTCACGCTGAGGCATGATATGAATTGGCTTTATGCATCTACTAAGCTCACAGCAGTATTAGATTTATACTGTTGATGCCCTCAACTAATATTCAACTAGAAACTTGTAATTTTTTTAAGACCTGTGGAAGAATGAAACAGAAGTGACTGCATTCCACTCATGGTGTCGCAGGACCATGGCAGCCCACAGTCTGTTGACACTTATATCTATAACCAGCACACACAGAAATGCCCCTTCTGCTTTTTCAGCAGGTCTGGGGGCAGAGTACTGCATGGGGTGCTCACGCCCTCGTCCCACGGAGCAGGAACAGGGGCGCTGGGGGACAGAGTCCCTAGCACCTGATCGTCAGCTGCTGCTGGTAAAATCATCCAGCTATGTTCAAAAAACAAACAAACAAACAAAAACCCATAAAAACAAACTCAGAGGAGGGATTTGCGGTTCTGCCAGGACCAGGAAGGTGCCCAGGCACCCCAACTTCAATCTGATTAAAAATACTGCATGAACACAGGTTTGTGACCACCCTGCCCAAACTCTTACAGCATGAACTGTGAGGACTAGACATCACAGCTGTGTGTTTTGACATCCATGGTGAAAATGAGCAGAAAATCTAACTGTTCCATATCAAGAAGTATTTTTACTAGTGCTAATGCGCCTTAAATACCTTGTTCCACAGATGAGTGGCCTGGCACCTGCTGCATGAGAAATAGCCAATTACTGCTCAGTGTCTCTAATTTTCTGATTCAATTAGCATGCTTCAGAGCTTTCCAGTTTAATTGCAAACTACTTCACAGTTAGCTCTCTGATTAATCATTGCCCATCTGCAAGCCATCGCAAAACTTGGTGGAACAAATCTGTGTACTTTGGAATGCTGGGAGCTTAGCAAATCAAACTTGTTTTGGTATATAAAGCTTTAATTTTGTTTGCCCTTTTCAGCTGCACTTGTAAGAAGCTCTGTACTGATTAAACAGGAAGTCCAGACAATAATATGCTACATTATGCATATAATTACTGTAAATACAGGCGAGACTGTAGAAACATCATTTAAGGTTAGGTGATAACATGTATGGAGTAGGGGGTCAAGAAAACACATTCGGAACCAATTTCTCCTCCATTATGACAGAAAGAGGGAGGTAGAGGGGTGGAAAAGGGGAGGTATGCTGACACCCGTGTCTCTGGAGGCATTTTTGCAATCCAAGGCTCCTGTACAACCACTGCATACTACCTCTAACCTCCTTTTTGAAGGGAGCTGGTGCCTCTCCAAAACTTATCAGAAAGTTCGAAAAGTTATACTCTACTGATTTAATACCACGTCTATACACTTTGTTTATTTACTTTAAGGTATTTGCTTATTTATTTTAATTTATTTAATTCTATTTTAATTTAACTGCTGGACAGGCTCATAAGACTGCCCAAGTGTCATGGAGCTGCTGTTTTTTCTGCATTTTTCTGCGGTAACAACAGCAATATCCAGTGAACTAACACAGCTTTCCTATTTTAGAGCTGCCTTACTTGGATATACAAAAACTACCTGCCTGGAAGACTTCATTACAAAAGTACTAGTATGTCATACAGCAGGAAATTATCAATTACATGCAGAATTAACTACTTTGCATATACAAGGGTATACAAGTAACTGAAGCCTACAGATTTCACGATTCATCTCAGCGGGCCTGAATTCCCCAGATTTCAGTATGTACTACATTCAAAGTATTAGATGGATGATTCAGTTCTGCAGGATGCCAAACACCCCTGATCTGTATTAAATTCAATGAGATGCATTGGTGCCCAGCATCCCGTGGCATCATGCTTCAAATACTTTCCTGAACTGGGGCCACAGCAAATATTTTAGTTTTCCAAATCCCGTACTTAAGAACAAGCCAATCTCCATCATAGTTTACCTGCAGACTAATAAAAGAAATACTGTTATTACAAATAAAAAGCTAAACCAGCTCAGTGATCTTCTCTAATCTTGAAAACAGACACAAATACTGTGAAACTATGGTAACAGTGCTTGGAAGGTACCTGGTGACATCACCAGAAAGCAGTACCTCCTGCATTGTGGCAGAAACACAACTACATGATTGAAACATGAAGGAACAGCTCTCTAAAGCTGTATTTCTGATTGCCAATATGCTGTCACCACACAGAGGCCGAAATCTGGGCTACTTCTTCAAAGTCCTCGGGTCCTGGTCTGAGTTTCAAATTAATGAAATCCATTTTTCTGTATCAGATGAGGCATACATGTCACCCGCCAAGGATAACCTATGCAACTTCTGCATGATGAATAATAAAGTAATTGCAAACTCAAGGCAAAATGTCTTTGACTCTGTGACTCACCAGCTCCTGCTTATTATTTGTGTTCATGCAGACATGGTGTACCTGAGTAGAGGATTTTTCCTGTAGCCTATACAATCAGATTACAGATTTGAGACATCTATTTCAAGCCATGCTGAGGAACAAGCTTCTACTCAGAGAAAAAAGAACTGTCTTGCTGCTCTGTGAAGAACCCCATATTTTAGCAGTTCTATATGTTTTATTACCATTGGTTTTTACTTCGTTTCTGAAATCATTGCAGCTTGTATTATCTTTGTAACTGAACCACCAGCTTATCAAAACTACCTCCTCTATTAGGATCAGTTCAGCATATGATCACAGAGCCCAGTAAATAGAGGCAAAAAAATGCCATTAATTTATTTTTTCTAGGAGAATACCTCCTAACTGTGTAACACTGCTTAAAGTTTTAGCTACACAATGCCCATTAAAGTCAAGGCCAGTTGTGAAGCTAAAATCCTGCAATGCTCTTTGATAATTTACTGCATGAACGGGCTGCATTCTCAACTCGGGGTGTGGGAATCTGTGCTCAGGACTCTGTCTGGGCCATTCCATCACACCTGGATGTAGGAATGGGTTATTCCCACCACCTTCTCTGACAGCTCACTCATGCTTACATGTAGTTCACAATTGCCTTCCTAGGGTGAGCTGGTTGCTGGAGCTGGGGCTTGAACCAGAGGACCTACAGGGGTCCCTTCCAACCTCAATAATTCTGTGATTCTGCAGTTTCCCACTCTGGCCTCTTTCCTGCGAATGAGAAAAAGCAAAAGCAGTGAAGTGCTTAATGCCTCAGACTCAGGTGTAGCAACATACCCCGGCACATAAACTTGAGAGATCTCTCCTGAACCATCTCACAGACTGTGCCACGTGGGGGCAAAGCAATGGGCACAAAACACAGAGAAGCCAAGGGACATGGCCATAAATCAAGGGTCCGGGCTGAGCTACAACTGAACCAGAAACCTGTTGCGAGGGGTCTGCAGCCCCGTGCTCAGGTCCTTTCTCTGTATGAATATTTCCCAGCCAAAAAAAGACACTTCCAGGGTAACTGTTCAGGCTGCTTGCCCCAAAATACAGCACTATACGGCATGCAGAGGGAAAAATGCTGGTGTGCTTTTATAGGGACCTGGTCTCTGTCTCTGTGCTTGCAGCCCTTGTAGGGAAGGGACCTGTGCAGGCTGGGCTGAAAGTCACCTGCCTTCAAATTCCCTCTGTGCCCTCACTCAGCCCTGACCTGGCTGTGACAGCTCCACCAGCTCCAGATCTGCCTCCTCCTTCCTGCTTCAGCTCTGAGGAGGACATCAAATTGCCATCGATGTTTTGTTCCCCTTTAGTCCTGCATCATTTAAACTTTTCCTGAGATCCCCTGTAATTTCTCTTGTTATGCAACTCCCAGTTTATAATGTTTGATCTTTTTTACAAAGGTTTTGGAAAAAAAAAAACAAAACACATAGCTTTGTTTGATTTTTTTGGATGTTTTTGTTTGCTTTCTTTAGGGAATATCCTAAGCCTCAAACATTTCTCTCTGTTCTGAATTCCACAGGGTGAGACAAACGTGTTAAAAACACGTGGGGAAACCCACTATTACTTATACTTCCTTTTTAAACCTTTTCCTTTTTTCCCCCACTATGAAAAGACAAAAATTAAAATTCTAGGCATGGAGGAGGTCTCATCTCCCTTTATCACTGTGTCTCCCTGCACATACTTAATCTCTGCTTCAGATGAGGAAGAAAGGCAAAACCTTTGTTTTTATTAGTTAGTTTAAGAAGTTCCAAGCCATGAGAAAGAGTGATTTTGGCAAGAGACACTATCTTCCCTCACTTCTTGTTTTTTTGGAAACACTCATCTTTCTGCCAGGCCTTTTGAGATGACAGAACATGGGCAGGCTTCAGCAGGTCTGGGATGCAGCACTGGAAAGCTTTATTCTGAAATGCTGCCCTGATCTCAACCTGGAAAACAACGAAAACTATGAAGAAGGTTTAAAAAGTGGAACCTATTCCAGTCCAGGAAAAATGAAAAGGGGAAGGGCTCAAAACCAGCCCACCTCCCGCATGGTCCTGCAGACGTGAGGGGTCCCACACGGTGGCAGAGATGGAGCCGGACCCGCGTCGTGGGTCCGGCACCTGCAGCGCCAGCATCCCCCTGTCCTAAATACATGGCTCCAGCAAGCAGGAGGATGTTAATTATTCAGAAATTACGTGACTTGAAGAGTAACTACAGAGGTAGTTTCCCAACGATGAGACTCCTATTAACAAGTTTACTGAGAAATTTTAGACTTCATTAAGAGTTATTCCCAAATGGTGCTGGTCCATCGAGACTCCAGCAGGATGCAGTAACCTGCCTGTTGTCAGACATCTGTAGTTAAACCCAGGCTCCGATTATTGATCCCGCCTCTACAGCTTTCTGTGGAGCTGCTCATGTAGAGAATTTCCCCAGATTTTGACCCAAGCACAGCAGCGGCAGTGCAGCCCACTTTGTTCCTTGCCAGGTATGATCAGAGTAACATATCAGGGAGAAGAAATCAGAAAACGTCCATGAATGAAATATTCTAATAGTAAAATATAAACACGACCTCTCTTTTCCACATTATCACAGGCACTGAGTTATGACCGCTGTGTTAGTATATACATGTTAAATATTTATACAGCCCAGGTGAAAATATAGTTCACTCGACAACTTGCACACTGCAGTGCCTACTTTTAGCAGAAACACTCAAGCTATTAGTCCCCAGCGCAGAGCAAAAGAGAGGCTCAGATCATTTTTAAACCAGGAACTGAAAGGCATCGCTTTGCTTAGGTGTTTCATTTAACTGTGAATAAAAACTAGCATTCTAGCCAGTAAAGCCTTGCCTGACTTCAGGTAAGGTCATCCAGTCCCTGGCTGGGAATGCAGGGGATATCCCGCAACAGAGAACAGATTTATTTCACCATCGTGATGCCCAGGTGCCACAGAGACAGGATTCCCAGGGAGAATCCTCTCTTAAAAAATGGGAGAATCCTCTCCTAAAAAAAGATGAACATGCTAGGTAAACGAAATAATAATGCGTATGGAAGAAGGGGCTGAATAAAAAGCATGGACACCCAGGGGGGACAGCAGTGGGACATGGGTGAGCACAGACCCGCTCCAGCTGCTGGTTCAGGCTGGTCACTGCTTTTGCTTTTCCCCCCTGCAATGGAATAAATAGGAAAACAAAAACAAAAACAAACAAACAAACAAAACCACAAAACCAACAAAACAGCATTTGCCCAGAACTGGGACAGTATTGAATACATTTGTTTATGCATTTGTATACAGCATTTTGCTATACTTTTATTCATTTTAGTAGCTGCAAAGCCATTAATCTTATCTGAAACAATTACTTCAATTCAAGCCATTTGCATTCACACCAACATAAACCCGATGCATTAAAATAAACTTGAAAATCAGCTGCTGTTGTGCATGTTGCAGAGGTTGTTTAATCCCTCCATCCATGTATGTATGTAGATGCTTATGAATATCCTGCTGCTTTGAAAAGGACCCACTATGTTATTTCACCACAATTTGCATTGTTATAATAGGTTATTGACTGATTTTAGGTTTAAGGGACTAAGGTAGTATTCAGTAATGACTCTGTGCTACAAGTTTATTGCAAGTGCCCAAGGTTCATTCACCCCAAGCAATTCAGTCAATAACCAATTTTTATACTTCTATCTCCTTCAAAATTCCAAACCAATAATCCCTGGCTTTTTTTTTTTTTTTTTTTTTAATTATTTCAGTATCAGACTAACATTTCCCATGGAAATCAATATGGGTGAGATCCATTAGCCAAAAATCTGCAGCACTGCAATGCAAACATATTAAAAATATTGATCTTTCAGGCTACTGATGTTTTGATTGACTTTAATGTTTGTAAGCAGCAATAACAGAATTTCAATGACTGAAACAAACTTTTGATTAAAATTATAGATTTTTAAATTTTTTTCTATTTTGCTGTTTCAAAGGGTATCACATGGTTTACTTGTTTGCCCTAAATGATCATAGTAGTAAATACTTATTCAGTTTCTCATTTGTAAATACTATGGACTGCCACAGGTTACACATCTTCCAACCACTTTTGATGTTTCGGTACCACTACAACAGAACCATAACGCCAGCATGGCCAGGGACAGATCCTCTCACCGTGCATGTTCCTGTCACCAGAAGTGACAGCACTGTGATCTCCCTCTTCCCTCTCCTGTAATTGTCCAACAAACTTCAGATGGCGTTTTCACAGCAGCTGGCTGTGGTTTTGCTAAAGCTGTTTTCCAAATGTGGCTCCTCCTTCCGAAAGAAACATCCCAGCTAAAATAAACAGCTTCTCTATGCTCTGGCTCTTTCTGTCTTGTGTTTGCGTATGCCTTCATCTCCACAAAATCTGAGTGTCCCACAGCCTGGGTCACATTTACAGGATTAAGCAGCAGCACTCCTGCTTTAGGGATGGGGAGGCAAAGCACAGAGAAATCTTGGGGCACGTTCAGGCAAGCTAGCTTCCACGCATGTCCCAGAGGCAGCTGGTGGCACCTCTGAAGGCTGAGGTTTGTCATCAAGAGGCACCGGCCCTGATGGGTAAGCAAGTGTAGGGTGACAGAAATGAAGAGGATTACAGTGGGGAGATGCCAAGGATGGGTCCATGCAACTTCTGTCCCCAGCAAAGCATGCTGGGCTCCGGTGCTGGCCTGGATAAAGACCTACACATAAACAAGCACCTGGCAGAGAAGCTATGGCTATATCATTCTGTGTCCTGAGAGATATGCCACCTGAAGTCCCTTCCAGGCTTACATTTCCATGATTCAATATTGTGACAGCGTAAGCCCCGTCCCCTCTGTCAGACTGGACTTCCTCTTGACCTTTCTGATTCAGGAAGGTTTGTTTTCTCTGTGCCTTTTACATTGCAACCAAGAGCCACTTGAGATGGCAGAGCTGAGCAGACAGCTGTAGACAAAAACATAAAAAAGCCTACAGATGGACCACCTGAACGCTTTTGCCAAAGTGTTTTTTATTACAACCCTCCTCCTCCAGACTCACCAGCTCCGCAGCCCCATCTGGCTCATGCAGCCAGCGGACAAAAAACACACCCGGACCACGTGGCAGGACGGCAATTAAACATCAGAGACGTGGCACCCGTGCAGAATGTAACACATCTGGCATCAAGGTATGGCTCCAGGACCAAAACCCTCTTGCAAAGTCACTCTGGGTGGCTGGGAGCGATGCTGCAGGGGAGCCAGGTACGGCTGTGGCATGGGGAGTTTGGCTGACCCCAGCAGTGCACAGTCAGGATGGGCTTTTTTTTTTTTTAAATTATTATATGTATATATACATTTTTTTATCCACTGATACATGTAAGAAGTGAATTTTGCAAAGTAAATAGCCCCAGAACACACCACTATTTTATATTACCAATTCTAGTCCGAGCTACTGTCTGTTGGACTGAGGACATCCTGCCTTCTCCTTCTCCAGTCCAGCCTGCTGACGCGTTGCACATCTTGCAAAACCTCAGTGTTTACATCTATTTTACTCAAATTCTGCGTAGCTCAGTTTGCAGACTAGTACTTCATGTATCTCATGGCTTTGTTATTATTGATTGCCCACTCCGAGACACTCAACGCTTGTGTTTGAACAGGGCAAGGAGACCAGGTTTTCAAGAAGCGACAGCGTTTTAGCACTCAACGGCAAATAAAACGCGGGGCACAAGCACACAAGAAATGGCAAAAATAATGGACTCTGTAACCCCATGGGATCAGAATAGCTCTGTGATAATTGGCTCTGAAGCTGCAAGTGGCACAAGGAGAGGCAACCTAAACTCCATGACCTGGTCAGACTGAAGGGTGTCCTCTCCCCACCACGGGCTGTTAAGGAAAGAGGTCCAGGCTTGTCATCAGATGCCTGCTGTAGGCAGCACTTCTGTCTGCTGATGTACCTTGAGTGCCTCACGTCCTAAAACCACCTTTAAATAAGAATGTTTTGGACAAAGTGCTAACCATTTCACAAGCTGCAGACCACTTTGTAGGCAAGGAACTGGCGGGTGGGGAAGTTGCGCAGAACTGACTGTGACCATCACTAATGTTGGTGCCAGTCTGAGTCCTCAGGTGGCTTTAGATGACTGGAAAAATACACAGAGACTGATAAACTAAGACTGGGAGAAAGTTCTGAACGTAACTACAAAAATGTAAAGAAATGTAACTGGTGACTGTCAAAGGGATTCGTAACACTGTAAATGGCATTGTTTTGTATCTGTGCTGCAAACAATAATCAGTTTATAAACCTCAAAACTGAAATACTTTGTGCTCCAAACCATTGCAGAACAGGCAGTCTTAGTACAAGCATTTCCCTGTACCCTGACAATATGCCTGCACATGCTCCAAAAACCACTCCAAGCTGGGGAGCATATTTCAGGGCTCCAGCATACGAGCCTCCTGCAGACTCATCTGCAGGGGCTGGAAGTGCTGCTGCTGCTCCCTGTTGCTTGTCCAGCCCCTCTGCTGGAAGGCTGGCCCACCAGGCCGAATTACGTACCTGCGGGCATCACGGCTGCTGGGGAGTTAGTTGCTGCTCTCCCTCCCAACCCATTCATGGGCGAGGGTTATGAAGACATAATTGCCTATTGAAACATATTAATCCCACATTTTGTAAGTAATTTTACCTATGAGACACAAACAACCCTGGCTTTGCTGCTGTCTGACCACTGGTGACACAGGCAAAAAGCTCTGTGTCTTGTGACCCACTCTCCAAGTCCCTTGACACAGTTCCTTCATTTCTAGTATTGCCTGGAACAGAATAAAAAATATTCACACTGCTCATCTATTTGCATATTCATCTCGTCCATCACAACAGAGAGACAAATTCAGAATATTTTTTTAAGATTCCTCTTCAGCCTCTAGCTATAGGATTTAATTCTTAGTGAGTTACAAAGGCATGCAGCAGTCTGCCACATGAAGCAGATCACCCTGGTTTTGTAGTGTGCACACATACAGTGCTGTCCATCCCCTCATTGCCCACCCAGGCTCAGGACACCCACAGCAGACTGGGGTGAGCAGATGCTGCAGGCTCACTCATGTGGGTGCAGTATGACCTGACTGAGCACTCTGAGCTCAGCTTTCTGTCTCCAGCTTTCGCTAAGGCATTTCTGCCTCCACTGGCTCCTTAAACTTCAATTAATAATGACAAGAAGTTAAAAATCATGAAATTAAAAAAATGAGTAATTTTTCTTTTTCCTTTCCTTTCCTTTCCTTTCCTTTCCTTTCCTTTCCTTTCCTTTCCTTTCCTTTCCTTTCCTTTCCTTTCCTTTCCTTTCCTTTCCTTTCCTTTCCTTTCCTTTCCTTTCCTTCCTTTCCTGTTCCCTTTCCCTTTCCCGTTCCCTTTCCCTTTCCCTTTCCCTTTCCCTTTCCCTTTCCCTTTCCCTTTCCCTTTCCCTTTCCCTTTCCCTTTCCCTTTCCCTTTCCCTTTCCCTTTCCCTTTCCCTTTCCCTTTCCCTTTTCTATTCCTATTTCTGAGCCTTACCAATCTTAGCTGAAATATTCTCCAGCTTTTTTTTTTTTTCCATGCTCTTACCTGGACAAGTAGTTTGTGTTAAAAAACCCAAGACAGCAATTGGTACATCTGATATTTGATATTTGGTATATCTGATATATCTGATATACATCTGATATTTGCAATGCTGTACATTGTGGAAAGCTTCATAGCTGCTGTGAAAACTTGATAATGTCCTGAGAAGACTATGCCATCTTTATATGCAAAACAACATATTCTACTATCAACACCTAATGCCATCATCCATGATCTTTAAAATGAATTAAATCAAAAGACAAGGAGGTACAACACACAGAAAAAGTAATGCATTTGGAATTTGCAAGTGCAGATTTGAGAAATGGCTCTACCAAGCCAATTGCTCCTTGTAATAAATTAGCTACAACCTTGGCAGACCAATTCCTCTTCCCACCACATGCCTTAACGCCAACTCGTTCATTTGTATGTGCCAAATGGGTTTTAACCCTCTCCACACTCCCAAGTTCAGTAAATCTCTATAAAAGATATCTGCTCTCATCATCCTGCGAGAGAAGGGGCTTATCTCTGCAGTTTCCATAGACAACAATTGCACATGGAGCAGTAAGAGGGAAAGAAATTGAGGACTGAAACTCCAGGGGAGCCTAGGGCATACCTAGGTGGGTGTTAGCAGACACGCCTCCTCTGCTTATCCCTTGTAAGGCCATCCCATGCCAGATCAAACAAGGCACAGTGCTGTGGTCCCAGGGCTGGTGGCCTCCTGGCAGGGCACCTTGTGGCACGGAGATAAAGCTGGTAGGCATGGGCCACACGACTCCAGGTCTGTCTTTGTGTCTCTGTAGAGATGTCTAGCTCCTGCTGAAATTAACGTGGAAAGGCATCTAAACAGGAGGGCTATGGCTTCCCCAAAAATGTTCTGCAGCTCTGCAGCAGAGCAGAAGCAACATGCACGTCTCATTTTGCAAGCCAGCCTGCATGCAGTCAGGGGTTAACCCCCCAAATCAGCCTGATTTATTACCTTGGGATAAGTGCCTTTAACTGTCTGCTTTTATTTTAAGAGCCTGAGGTCGGCCCTTGGGGAAGAGCAAAACTCAAAAGCAACCCAAACTGTTGCTGTCCTTTCCAGAAGCATGTGCCCTGCTACCAAGCCAAATTACTCAGGACACCCTGAAAAGCAGGCAGACTGGTGCTGAACACCTCTGTGACTGCACTGAGTGAGCCTCCCTGCTCAGTCGGGGAACTAATGGTAAAGTCCCTCAAGGTGCTGGGCACCTTCTAAAATGCTCAGGATCCTCATGTCCCAGTGGTACTGAGAAGTGATGGGAACGCTGGGTGCTCAGCAGTTTCAGGACTGATTCATTAAATCATACAAGGCTGATAAAGAGGAGGCATATTTTGAATTAACAAAGCAACTATAGATAAAACCTTCAGGGCCAAAATGCCTTCTCCTATTTAATCTTAAAAAAAAAAAAAAAAAAAAAAAAAAAGGAGAATTAAAATGTCGCTGCGTTTACCGAGTATTGTATCAGCCTATAATGCAAAGAATCAATTAGAGATTCAGAAATTCTTAAATAAACTACGGGCTTTCAGAATTTTTTGCAGTTGGGTTTTCATGGCAAGCCTTGAACACTGAAATAGGAAAAGAACTTAAAGCTGTAATAAAAGAGGTTATGACACAAATACAATTAAAAAAAAACACCACTTTTTGGCACTGAAGCATATGCTCTGCCCCCTGCAGCTAAAAGTCACATACTGAGAGTGTTTGTTCTGTCAAGAATTACTAGTTTCAAGCATGGCTGGTGATTTTGGACAGTAGCACTTCAGAAACCTTCAATCTGGCACTTTTATCACTGCACATTTATTAAAGCATCCCCACCGTCCAAACTCCCAGGAGTCTGGGGATCTGACCTCTGGGAAAAAAGATAAAAAAGGTTCCTGAGACACTGTTTTGATCGGATCCATTTTTTTTTTTTTCTTCAGCCAGATCATTATTCCAAACCATTCCTTGATTCTTCAGAAAAAGTAGTAGATGCAAGAGCGCTTCACTCCTTTCTTTCCTGGGAACAGACTGGCAATGAAGCCAGCCAGAGCCCACACAATTGCTGCTAAAGGTACTAGTGTTCTCAGCAATGAATTATTTGCAAGCTGTAAGATCAGAAGCAAACCGATCAGCACAATTTATTTTATTAATTTAATCCATTGCAGTTCACTTGCCTGAAGATGTTCTGGAATTAGCATGAATACAAGGAAGAGTTCACTGTTTACTCTTATGTATTTTACTATGCCGTATGAAGTGTTTGTTTATTTAGTACAAATAACATTAGCTATAAATGCATTTTTTTTTCCCGGTTAGTAAATTCACAAAGCCATCCAGATTTCAATCTGTTTGCTGTATGTATGTATTAAATGAATTTGTAAATGGATTGTTCATAAATGTTTTACTACGGCTTATTTGTTATTCCCAGTATGCAATTGCCACTCTAAGCAGTCATATATTTGTTTTACTCCCTGACTGCGTACATTTTGGACATGAAAACCAATAACACAGGGTAGTATCCTCCTGGTTACCACTTCCTAACAGACCTATTTTTGCTCTGAGATGTCAAACTGGGGAGGAAGCTGTTATCAATAGCTGTCATTTCTCTGCATCCTGCCAAAGCCAACAGGTAATTTTACCTGACACACGTCAGAAATCAAAGCTCAAAACTCTCATCCATGTATTGTTTTTGCAAACATCCAAAAAATACTTCTATTTGCCATTAGTTAAGCAACTTTGCCTGAATGCTATGTACAGTCTTCAGTATATCTTCAAAAAGACAGGAAGGGTGCTTCCAAAATTACGGAAACAGCTTAAAAATGATGAACCTGAGAATCTGTGTGCAATCTGAATTTTCAGTCCTTGAGGTTTTATTTTTTTTTCTGCCTGTTCATACAGGCAAGCATGAAAGAGATGTCTCTAGGTCACACACACCATGCCCTGATCCATGGCAAGATCATCTGCACTTATGTCAATTTCTGGCAAACATCTGTGTATCTGACCTGCCCTTACACACCTCCAGTGAGGGAGGCCCACAGGCAGTATCCTCCAGCCAAACCATCAGAAAGTTTCTCTTAAACTCTAACCTAAGATTGTCCTGCTGCAGTTTTATCACTTTTTGTACTATTTACCAAGTGTGTGGAGAACAGACTGTTCCTTTCTTCTTCGCGGCAGTCTTTCACACACTTGATGATTTGCACCATGTTCTTCTTTCAACCCTCTTTTTTTAGGCAAAGCCTTCTCAGGTCTTTCAACCTTTTTCAGAAGGCCATGTTTTCTAGGCTTCTCGTGTTTGCTGCTTTCTTTTGGAGGCTCTCCAGCTCCTTCTCCTCTTCCATCAGCTCTGCTGCCCATCAGCATATGCAGTGTCCTGGCTGAAGCCTCACCTGTTTGGCAAGCTGTAGGCTAAGACCTTTTAGGAAAAGGCTTATCTTTTCTGCAGCAACGTGTCATTGTTGACTTATTCTCTGTCTGCTGCTGAAAAGGGTAGTGGTTTATTCTCTGGAGGGAAAGGGAACAATTGCTTGACTCTAGCTCCTGTGATCTGCTCTGAAGCCTCTGATAAATTCACCCCTGTACAAGCCACACTCCTCTTCTTCAGGGTCCCACTTCTGCTAGATCTGGATCAAAATCTGTCGTCGCTGTGATCCCAGTACTGTGTGACACACAGTAGGAGCAGTCAGGAGCAGTTGTACTTTCAAGTTTCGTGGCAGTTGATAGGAAGAAAGGCTGTCCCTCAAAGAGGGACTGGAGAGCAGCTGCTTCCTATGTTAAGGCAGAGGTAGTGCTGGTGCCGCACTGCCGCTGGCAGCAGCACTGCCTCCCTTGCCTCTGTGAGTACCCAGCAATGGAGCAAAGTCTTTAATTTCCTTTGTGAGCAATCCAGAAAGTTACCTAACTCATTGAGAGGCAGGCAAACTCTGGTGCCTCTGCCATGCGCTCCAGAAGCTAAGCTAACTACTGAGCAGGGGCCCCAAAGTTTCTTTCTGCTGGAAAAAGACACTGCTCCAGCTCCTGTGCTTTATTGCTTTTCGTTGCCTTGCACTACCCTACACAATTAGCCCAACAGAAAGGGTCCCTGGATAGCAACTGAGGAGCAACGCAGGTACTCATGTGGCAGAAACTCTGCATAAAGCCTCCCTGTAACTGGAACGAGTTGAGGAAATAGGAAGGCACGAGGACAGCTAGTCCTAAATGTGGAATCTGATGGATTTTGCAGACCTGTCTCAGCAGTCTTTTCCACCCAGCTCTGACAGCTGGACCAGAAGAGAGAATCTGATACCGCTTCTTTTTTGTGGAGGAAAAGACATCGAAAAACATCCCATTGCTGCAGATAATGGCATGCCATTATGCTAGAGATGAAGCTTTCTACCAGCTCAGGAAATGCAAATAATGCCATAGTGATATACACAACCAATACTTGATTTTTTTTTCTTTTTTTCATTTTTATTACAAATAAAAGCAAAGAGCCTGGGATGATTAGAGTATGTCAGAAAAGAGTTGCGTGACAGCTATATGGGGAAAATGCACTCTGCATGAAACCTAAGAAAACATTATTTGCAACCAGTAGATGAGGTCACCTTTGTGCCAGCAGAACCACCCTTCATACATCACCTGCTGGAAATAAAATTGGGGCACAGTCAGATGTTATTGCATGATAGATGGTGGATGTTAAAGGGCCACCAGAACATGAGATAACCCCTACAGTTAAATGCTGAAATCTAAAGGGGTGACATTCAGCCTCAGTTTTCTTAAGCATATGCCTTTTCTGTAGAAAATCTTGGAGCCTGAGATGAAGACCAAGTCCCTAACATTGGGATCTATTTCTTGTCCCTGTCTAGGTCCTGAGGATCCATTCACCACCATGCTGGCACTGCAGCACACAGCTAAGTGAATCTGCCATCTCTCCAAAACTCAAAAGCTAGCAGTCTGCACAGTCTTGTCCCAACACACTATAACTTTGCCAGAGACAAATACGTGTACTGTAAACACATATTTAGCTATTGACTGCAAGAAAAGGAAACCAACTCTGACCTTGTACCTAACCACAAGGACCATGTGTCAGCGAGATTTATGTGTGTGCATGTGTTGTGTTATAATTTATTGTTGTTCTTGTGTAAATAGTGTTTTGTTTAGCGTTATTGCCTTGCTAACTCTGGTCCTTATGGCTTTATTAATCTTTCTTAGTTAATAGAATAAGCACCTGAATGAAGCAAGGGCTCATCTATTTCCCCGGCACAACCACACCCCAGCTAATCTATCTGCTGTCACAGCACTCCACCGTGAAAGCTGGTGGGAAGCATGTGGGCAGAAGGGCTGTGAAGCTCCCGAGAGCTGCACATCGATCCTGGTGGTTCAGCTCTGCAGCACCAGGCTGCCCCTGCAGCACCCGTACTGATGATCCTGCTCACAACCATAATTCATTACGGGTGGAGACTATCAGAGAAGAGCATTGGTGAGTAGTGGGACACAGAGAGAGCAAATTAACTCCACTCCCATGGACCGCAAAGTTCAGAAAGACGCAGCCTGTTACCTCCACGCAGAAAGTCTGTAAGAGCAGCAAATATATAAGAAAGGTGAACAGATCAATGCTTCCTTACATAAACATCAAGGATCAGCACAGGTCAGGAAAATTTAAAAATCATTGTAAGTCTGTTGGCTTACAAGTCTTCTAGAAATCTGGAAGTATATGGAGATGCAAATTTCCTGGCAAAATATAGGGAGTGTATGAAGCAAACAACATGGGAAACTAGGATATACGGGCTCTGCAGAGAGTCAGTTTTTGGACCTCAGCTCTTTGGTTCTTGGCTAATACCTATATGCAAAATAAGAAAGAAAAGTTCAACCCATTTATCCCACCTAGAGACAGATGTCTCACACAGATATGGAGTATCTGCCAAAAGAGCTTCCAAAACTTTCTGGAAGATGTTCGTCATAGAGGAAGGGAACATGTATGATACAGTACAGATAAACAATTAAAACAAAGTTAATCTGAAATAATCAGAAATGAACAAATCCACCTCCACACCAGTCCAGCCCACAGTAGGTCTCTCCTTCCATATGTAGGAGGAATTGAAGGTGAGACAGCAGCACCACAGGGCAATACTGCTTAAGAGTGATAAACTGATGCTCCCTGCTCATAACCCGTTTTTAATTTTTAAGAAAGAAATCAATAAGTGCAGATGAAACACAGACAGCTGTAATCCCTGTGAGTGATCTTGTCACAACATGTGCTACTGTAGTTCTACACTTTTACCTTTGCACTTTGTTGTGTGTAACAGAGCAACATAATTAACCACTGGTAGGTAGTGTTTACGTTAGTTCTCAAAAGGTTAAGAAGCTGATTATAGCTAAAATCAGCTTTGCCTGGGGCTTCAGTGGCTCTGTGTAATCAAATTAGACAAGCAGGGCACAGTGTCACCTAACACAAACCAGTGGCACTTTCTTCTCTGCTTTGACCTTTTTCATCAGATGAGTAAGCCAGGTTTTAGCTTATTCCAAACATTTTGAACAGATTACCTGCCAGTAAACTCCAAGCGATAAGCCAGGCATTAGTGCATACTGTTTTTGTAGGTGACTTGGTGAGACTGCTCTCAGGAGATTATTTGGGGGTAGCACCAGCTTTGCTTTCCCCTGAAATTAACCGTTTGGTTTACATTTTTATTTTGGCAGAAACTGTTTTCTGAAGGTGAAGGGCAATTATTTCAAATCCCCAAATACCTTCGATCTTTGTCTTGGACTTTTTAATGTTTTGATTCTAGAGATGGAGAGTAGTTTCCCAAATCCAACAGCAAACAGAAAACTTCATAAACATGGTAGATAATGCATTAGCATTTCTGAGAAGCCGCAGGTAACGCGCTCGGCAGAGTTACGGCTCAGCCGCGCGACGCAGCTGCTGTACTCTTTGAAGTCAAGCAAGGTGAATGGTATAATGGAGGAGTTTAAGGAGGTTTAATAATGTAGAGAGAAGAGCAAACCAGCCTTACATCAGAAGAGTGCTTTCTGCACGGCTACACCGTAACTGCATTTAAAAGCAGACTGCAGCGCCAGTAGCTTCCATAATCTCAGTATCTTTGAACATAAAGGGAACAAAAGATTAACCAGGCAAAGAATATATACAGAAAAATAATGGCAAATTTAGATAAAAAAATCTGCAAGTTAAAAATGCAGCATGCTCTTCTGAATTTTATGCACTAACATAAAAGACAGCGGCCAACTATATTTGTTGAATCTCTATATATTTGTTCCCCAACTTCAACTGCAGCTCTGCCTGTTCAGGTACTGTGTCTAAGTTATGGGGCGTTTATGCTGTGAAAACAAGCAGGCATGTGAAACAATAGCTTCTGCAGATGATTCGTGCTTATTCGTTTACAGCCAATAAAATCAAAACTTGTTATTTTAATTGATTAGTCATAAATACAGTTACAGAAGTCAAGTCTCTGTACTTGCACAGTCCGATGATTCCTGCTAATCCAGCAGTACTTAACAAATTCACATGTGGTTAGCTTGCCTTGCCATAGCTGTAGATCACATTTCCATGCTGCAAGCTGTGCAGAAAAAATCAATATGCCAAGTTTAACATACGGACAGGAAACATGATGTCCTCCTATATTTTCAATGAACTTCAAATGACTGCGCTGTTCCTACTCTACAGCATATTTGAGGGAAAGGCATTCTTGAGGAAGATGAAAGATCTAACACACAGTGAAATACACAAATTCATGACTCATGGAATCACACCTGGCTCTATTGTAACAACGTACTTCAAATAATACGGCATTGTGATTGCCTCCTCCTGCCTTTACACTTCTAAAGCAGTGGCCTGCCCTTCAGACAGAACACACGCTCGCCATGCCTCTGTCAGGTTTAGTAGCGAGTCCCTGCTGCCTCGTACAGCTCTGCAACATGGGGGGGACAGCAATCCTTCCCCCCCAGGCTGTCAGAGCCCTATCCCCCTTCCCTGCACCCCCCGTGACCCGTGGCCCAAGGCCGGCACCGCATGGCGGCTCCTCCACAGGCCCTGGGGACGCCGCAGGGCCTGATGGCCGATGGCGCCCTGTAGGCCTGATGGCGGTGGCTGAAGGCCTCTTTGCCAGCAGCAGCAAGACAACGGGGATGTCTCAAAACCCTCGCAAAGACAGCGGGGGCGTTTCCAAAATGCGAGGCTAGGCAGGGAAGCAGAGAGATTGTCAGCTCTTTCACTGGTAATTTCCCTTCATTGCAATGAGTGGCTGTAAATGGATTAATGGCATTTAGCTCTAGAGAGCATGTCATTGATCTGCACCGAACATATAAACTGTTATATAAAACACACTCCAAGACTCGTGCTTGTTCCTAACTTTCTATTAATATGTCATTTGCAAGACAAATTTTATTCAGAGATTAATGTACCATTTTAAAAACCCTAGGCATAAAACTCCCAATCAGAAAATAACAATGTAACAATTTTAAGTGTTGAATAATATTAATACTGCAATAAATTACGATTTCAGTACATTTTAGCCTTCTTTTATCAGTTCAGAGAATGTAACATAGTCCCACACTATTACAAATGAATTCTTTCAGGGACTCCAAAAATATCAAATATGCAAACTTTACTTCCGCAATCTCCCCTGATAATGCAGGAGAATTGATAATTTTGTGGCAATGAATGGCGATCACTGCCCAATACCTACAGACTGTTTCAGGTGTAGTGTACGGATGTATGTGAACGTATGCCCCTTTGCAAATCAGAGGACACTACAGAGCACGGATGAGAGCCAACCTCGAGATATGCGATGCTGAAGCGAAGATGGTACTGGTGTCCCAAGGCGGTTCTGCCTGTGCCAAGCCACCAACAGTGCAGACTTTGTCCATCCGTCAAGACTCCGATACAGGGCTCCTGGTTTGATAGCTAACATCTGGATCTAAATAATGGCCTACACAGCTTGCTCACTTCACTCGGGGGTTTTTATGGGGGGTTGCAACACGGTCAGGAAACTTCCTCCACACAGACAGCTTCATTAGAGCTGGCCAAATGAGCCTATGCATATGCAAATCACTGCTGAGTTTGTACTAGATCTTTAACATCTTAATGCCTCCATTTGCTTTTTTCCCCTGACTTTGACATTGCTTCACTGTGAACAGCTATATTTAATTTACAAGTTTTTTTTTTTTTTTTCCTTCCCAAAACAAGGAGGCAGGAAGTAGATGGGTGTAACTTGCTGAGATGAGCTGCTGGCAGGGTGAAGTGGTAGGTTTTAGTAATAGCTGGAAGCCGTAAGAGGTTCTGAGCTTTGAAGTCAGTGCAGCTTTGATGTACTGCTCCCATAGTTAATCGCAAGATAGTCTTTAAAGAAAAAGATTTCCCAAATACCATCCAAGTGTCATTGCTTGTGAAATCCTTGAATGATTTTTTTCTCCTAGTGAACTTTAAATCTAACATTGGGCTGCTCTCACTGCCTCTCGGTCACTCTTAAAGTATATTAATCAGTTAAAAAGATGATTAAACACATGCTCAGTCTGGTCCAGGTGAGTAGCTGGCTGCATGCTGTTTTGTCAATGAACTTTGAGTACTTTCTTCGCTGCAGCCATCGTGCTCAGCCACAGCGAGGAACCGCAGAGCAGGATGGTGGCACGGGAGGAGGTGGACAGCAGCCTCCAGGGGGGCTGTGGAAGAACATTTACTGATTTTTCCCATGATATAAATTGTCCTTGAGTTGGACACTCAAGCAATGAGAGCATTCATTTTTATTGAAAATATAAACAAAACTATCCCTGGCCAATTAGATTTAAAAAATCAACTCATAAAAGCATCTTTTGAATATTTAGCATCTTTTGAAAATAGTTGTACGATATCAAATTTATTTTAATAACTAGATTTTAAGCCTGATCCTACTCTACATGTCAAATGTCATCTACCAACTACATGCCAAAGTGCAGCAAAACAACCATTTCCAATGAGTCCAAAACTATCAGGGCAAGAACATCAAAGGTTTAAACCACAATCCCCGTCCTACAACGAAAAGCTCTTTACCTGTGCACATTTATATCTGAACAGAAAGGGGAGACACCATTCACCAACACCCATGTCTGTCCAAATGGACAGAAATAAAGAAAATGGCATGTGACTGGTAAATTATGGGAGAGCAACACGTCAAGGTTAGAGGTCAGTGAAGATTTCAACAAATCTCAGAAGATATGGCAACAGATTAAGCAAGGGGATAGACTGCCCTCCAACCCTAACCTGTTAAGACCTTTGAAGTCTTGTGGTTACCTCTATTCTGCTCTTTCATATTAGTTGTTAGTTACACTAATTACAGCCTAATAGTGCACTGGAGCCAGGCACTTTTTGCAGACCATCCGCAGGAGGGCTATGTGTGGAACAGTGACCTCCAGCCGAACAGAGCTGTGCATGTCACAGGCACTTGCCCCTTTCAAACAGTGGGCTGCATCGCCTGTTGCAGGTAATGAACTTTAAGATGTTAGTAACTTCAACATGTTTTGCACGTTCAAGAAGCAGACACAACATTTTGCAAGAGAAATTGTAAGCTAAATAAAAGCCTAGCCCCAAACTTGGGTTAGTCTAAGTGGGGTCTGACAAAAGTGCTGAAACAGATTTAATTCTAAGAACAGTTGTAATGTGTGCTGGCATAATGATTACCAAAATAAGGATGTAAAGTGCAACCCCTCATAAATACTGCATATTCAGCACTGAAATCAAAGAAGTAACTTAGTGTTGCTGCCAGTAAGCTTGAGTGAGGGAGTGTGGGATTAGATGTGGAGTCTATTTGCATTGATTTTGCATCAATATCCATATTAATGCTAACACAATATTGTATCATATCTGGGGACAGCAATCAGCTCAGAGTCTCTCTGGCAGCTGAAGTATCACTTGCAAAGCTTCAGTAAATCATTTAGTAGCATTAAACAAAGTCAGGCACTAAATCAGAAGAAAAGTTCAGAAAAAAAGATGTAGTGTATAAAAATCATACCAGAATTAACAAAATGTATAACAAAAGAGCCTGTGTGTGGAAAGAATAGCTATTCAAAATCAATTTCTATTTCCTCATTTATACGAGGAATATTTTTTACATGGTAGATAAAAGCTTTGCATGATGACAAATCAATCTACCTGCAATTGCTGGGAACTCTGTTACCAAGATAACATAATTTGTCTGCGGGTGCAAACTCTCAGCTGTGAATACACCTTTAAAGAGATAGAAATAAAAATGTAGTTTTAATGAAGACACAGATGAGGAGAAATTAGGACTTCCTTGCATTAGCTAGTAGCAGAGCGCTCAGAAAGCAAAATGAAAGTCTGACAGGAAGTGATATAAATGCTCAAATATGATTTAATCTGGATTTCTGAACATTTAATAAAACATAAGCTTTATGATCAGCACGCAGAATAATAGAAAAGATCCTGACTTCTTTACTGAGCCCTGAGCTATCCTGGAACAAAGATACAAGGATATAGGGAGATATAGGGACTGATCTTCCCAAGCTCACATACGTGCACCTCATACTTACTAATGCACAATTTGCAGCTGATCTCTCTGCTTAGAGCATGCTCTTGCTGGGTTGGCTCAAAGAGAGCAACCCACGGCATCCAGCTGGTGGGAAATCACACTGCAATTTGGCACCATCTCCTCCGGGCTCTCCTCCACATGGTTCATGGTTTCTCTTCACTTTGTCCTTGCCCAGAGGGAAGTAAGTATGAAAACCAGTGTCTTGGGCAGTTCTTCTGTCTGTCCCTGACTCCTTTAGAGTCATCAACAAAAAATAGCGCAGCACATCTCTTCTCACCTAACCTCTTTCTTTGCCTTCTCTGCAAAGGTATCCTGTCCAGGCAGATGCCAGAGACAGCGCAGCTGCTCCCAGGTGCTGCACCACAACCCTATGGTGGGGACCGATGGCTGCAAGCACAGCCAGTCCCATGGACAGCAGCAGCACAAGGCAAGAGCTGAGGCTGTGCCAGAGTTGGCTGTAAGATGGCCTGACACCCCACTGCTCGATCCAGCAAAAATCTGCCTCTCCAGCCATAAGGCTCTTCCATCCCCAGATTTACCTTCTCAGAAAGGACAATGCATTTACAAGACGCAGGTAAAAGTAATTGATTTGCATGGACTCGCTAATTGAAGTGACCAATTTTCAGCTGACAGACTGTTTAGTGCTTTTTCAGCTCCCAGGCCCCTGAAGCTTGAACCCTGTCCTCTGCATACTAACGCAGATCTTTGTGGAACACTTATGCTTTCCTGGAGGACAGGAGATGTGTGCTTTGAGGCTGACAGAGAGAATTACAACAGACAAAGCATAAAGCAAATAGTTAATAAATTTCATCCAAAGCTATTACAAGAAGGAAAAAAATACACTTGAATATTTGTCTTTAATTTACACTCAGCATTTGGTTATAGTAGTGGTCTCCAGAGACAAAAGGACGGATGTGAGACCCACCAAAACCACTGGGAATCTTTCTCCTTTGGTTTTAATGGCAGCTGAGTCAGGTCCCTAGCAGTCAAAAGAAATTTGTAAGATTCATAAGCTATGCTGAATTTGTAAGCTGTACCTAACAGAAGAGTTTAAGTTCTGTAGTCAGTAGCAGGAAACTGTCAAAATCATAAACGTCTGGAGCACTCTTGAAATAAAACAAATTGTACCTTGCAGCTCTTACATGCATTAGTGTTAGACTCCGGCACAGTACTGCTTTAGGAAATCTTCAACTGTTATCCTATCTGTGCTTGATATTATGGAGAAATACTGAAAAGGGAATAGAAAACATTTCACTAAATGGGCCAAGCTGCATAAGAGGTTGTCTACAACTTCGTCCCCATACACCTCAAATAACAAATATTTTAATCTAACAGAGGGTAACAGTGAGTCCTTGAAGTTCATTTATCCTAGCATTGCAAAGTGACGCCAGTTGTTAGGAAACAAGTGTTTTGAGTTTAGTACACATTCCCCATAGGTGTGGCTGTATCAGGAAAGCACACGCATCGGATGGACCAGCCACTGCGCTGGCACCTTCTGGCAGGGCTGGGCTGCTCTGTCTTCTGCCCAGCATGAGCATTCAAACACCACAGAAGCACCTCTGAGTTCAACACTCAATTCAGTATATTGTTTAAACACCGACATAAAAGCACTGACCATTTGGAGACAAAGAAGGAAATGACACATGCAGACATAAAAATAACTTGTTCTGCCTAGCAAAGCTAAGGTCTGCCCTCATCAGATGTGGAAGCTCTCAGTGGGACTCAAACAGTTCCTCATGCAAATATCTAAGGGTAAAAAAATCGTATCTCAGATTGCAAACATATGTGGGTTTTATTTACATGGAATAAAAGCTTTATATGTGCATGTAATGATTTAAAACTTATCATTTCAAATGATGTTAACATAAAAATATCAGATAAAGTAGTAAGAATTTAAATATACAATGTCTCATTTGCACAGAAATTAAACTAACAAAAAGAAGTGCATTTTCCTGCCCTTAAAAGTAGTGATGGGCACTTACTAGCATTTGTTGAGAAGTACACGACGTTTGCCTTCAAATTGACTACTGTACTCAGAGCAGCAATAATGAAAATCTAAAATGTCTTACTCTATTAAATGTGTGGATTATTTCTCTATCAAGGTGTTGTAGGTATGTCTTCTAAACTTACCTAAAAAAAAAAAAGGATTAATGTGGGGAAAAAACCTTACTCCCTTTTTAATATAAAAATTGGGATATAATTTAAAAAATCTTATTAAGCAAATTTGGCTCACCAGAATAAAGTATTTCCTGGAAAAAATACATATTTTTTAATACACAAACAATTGTCACACAGAGCAGGGTTTTTATGTCATAACATAAGAATGTAATGTCTGCTTCAGTTAGCCTTGTACTTAAAACTACTTGTGCAAACAATCAACATCTGAACGTTAGTTATAAGCAGTTGTTTGCTTTTGCTTTTAATAAATAGATAACAATCACAATGCATTTAAAACAAGTCACTTAACTGTCCCTGTGCATTAACATGATGAGATTAGTTGCTGGCACTGGTTAGCAAAAAATGACAAGTCCTCCCAAAAGAAAATTGGGCCTTTCAAATATAGGCATGTTCCTTGATAGGAGAAAGTTTAAAGTGCAAATATACTGTGAAAAGGGCCTCTAAAAATGGCATCACAGAGCTCCATGTTTCTCATCTTTTGGTTATTTCACAGGTTGGGAAACTAATCTTCTCAGCTGAGAGATACTTGGAGCAGCCAGAAAACTGTTAAATTAGCAATTTGAGGGCAGGGTGCTAAGAAGGCAAATATGATACAAATTTAACCTCCATGTGTTGCAAATAAATTTAATTTATGTGGCAAAGAAAAAGAAAGACAATGTTAAAATCAATTCTATGCCACTGCTAGAAGTTTCTCCAATTCTTGTTTGTTGTCCAATCACAGCAATGAGCAGGAATTTGTTATAATTGGCATTACTGACAGCTGTTAAGATAATTTGTATGCCTGAAATATTAAAATGTCTGTTTATTACCTATTTACAGTGATCCAAGTGAATAAAAGTGGTGAGGACGTGGCACCCTGTTCTAAAAACCCCATTACTTATTCCAACGACAGCAATAAATCTGAATGTGAGTCTTTGATGGATGCATGCCAGTGTGCCAAAAATGCCCAAGAGGAGATGATGGTAGGGAGGTTTGTGACCTTAGCAAACCAGAGAACAGAATAAGTTTCTTCTCAAGGAAGCAACTGCAGTGCATGGAAATTCTCCTTACCCTGGAATACATCAGTTTGAGAGGTAAATACTGTCGGTGTCTTCTGGCCAGTTCTACATCAAAATTAAGAGTTCCTAAAATTAAGGAATGGTAATTTTCTAACACCAAAAGTTATAATGCTTTCCATGAATTTACCATTTTGGACAGTGTTGTGACAGATAAAAATGAATGAAATCACTGGGCTGGAATTGGGCTGCCTGGGGACAGTGAACCTGACCTGATTACATTCAGTCCGATTGAACAGAGAAGTCTCAGCCAGCAACACGCCAGCAACACGCAAGCTTCAAATGGCTATTTTCCTCAAGGTAGGAAAAATACTGGCAGATTTATTCAAGATGAGATATTTCAACATAAAAGAATGACTGATATCTTAAAAAAAGTTTGTTGCATGACAAAGACAAAACAAAACCAAAAAACCTGCAGAGCTTTAGTCCTTCTGGTTCAATGAAAAAGTGAAGTCAATCGTTAGGTATAGAAAAAAGGTGGTAATAGCTTGTTGTCGGTATGAAAAGATGTTAAGGAAAGCTAAAGTTATCAAAGCAAAAACAATCTATGACTGGCAAACAGCACAATGAGGAACTTTTTTTTTTTTTTTTTTTTTTAATATACAAGCAGCAAATGCAATCCATAGCAAACATGTTGATCTTCAGATGGAGATGGTGAAACTGTAAATAACACAGAAGAAAGTATGAAATTGTTCAATATATGTTTCTATTATCTATTTGGAAAAAAAAAAAAGGCAGGTTTTTGGTGAAGTTTATTCTATTTCAATTCATCAATATCTTCCTAGGGATAAATATTTGTAACTTGGCAGACTTGCAGTTTGTATTCAAGAGTCATAAAAAGCTAACTGGTTACCAAAGTTCATTTTGAATGAAACTTAAAATATCAGAGAAATTAAAGGAGATGGGAGAAATCTCAATCCAACTTTCAGAAAAGACTATCTGCACAGTTAGCTTGACATAAATATCAAGAAAAATAAAGGAGAAATGGATATATAGTTCCATAAATCCCTGCTTTAGATACTGTGGACATGAAGAATCAGCTCTTCCCACTTTTTTATTACGACATTTTACATTTCTCTCTTTCTCTGTTGCTTTTCTTCCCAGCAAAACCAGCCTTCTTTAGGCGAAACAATCCCAATTCATTCAAACTTTCATTGCAAACCATCTGCTCTAGACTTCTAATTATTCTCAGTGCTTACCACTCTATCCAACTGTCTGATGTATTCTGGTGGGTAACCATTGCTTACCCACATGTTCCTGAACTTGTATGTTTGCAACAAGGAAGATAGGGGGATCTAAACCTGGAATTTTGGAAAAGACTTCCCAAGAAGGATGTGGCATCACAGAGCACAAAGGAAAGAACCAGTTAGATGAGCATCTGCCAGGAAATGATGTAAGAATGTTTGATCTTGCCTTGGGATGGGGGATGAAGCTGATCCATGTTAAAAATCCCTTTCAGAACTGTGATATTGGAGACTACTAATGAAGAATTGAGATAAAAGAATGTAATTAATTAAAGACAACGTAAACTTACTGGCAAGTAAGTCTGTAACAAACTCAGTTCATCTTTAATGAATTAACATGCTTAGCTGGTAAGGACTTATATGCAAATGAAGTATACTGATTTTTTTTTTCCAGGCATTTGACTTATTCCTCCAGAATATTCTGAGCAGCTGAACAAATTATGCCAAGTTTCCTATGCATTTTTGGAAAGCCCTTTGTCTTCCTTTTCTTTCCAGTGACTACCTGCTGCTTTTCTCAGGTTTCCCCTTAAAACTCTGGAAAAAAAGACCCTATATCCTGTCATTATATTGGAGCCACATACCTGCTACAGTTGACTGGCTGTGACTGCTTCTTTGCTAGTTGTTTGTTTCCAGGCACCATGTATATCACCTGAGTTACTCTACCTCATCTTTCAAAGGAGACGTTGGAAAGTCTTCCTTTTATGAGGAAGACACTTTTCTCATTTCTTCTTCTATGCTGTCTACTGTTAGCAGTAAACTCAGAGCAACTTAATTACAACTAAAACTTCAAATTAGGCAGAAACTGATCAATGTTTCATAAATTCATAAGGGGACAAATGGCACAATTGTAGAATTCCTGTTTACTTGGAAAAGCATGTTAAAAATCAATATAACTCAATATTTCTAGGAACTTGCAGACTAAGTAATCTACAAATGTAGTTGTCAGGGAGAAACTGCTATTGAATAGAGATGTTACTGACGGAGTGTCCTAAGGCTATTCAACAACACAGGAAGTAAATGTAAATTCACTGGTGGTAAAACTTGTGCGAATGTGAAGATTGGCAGAATGAATATTAACAAGAAGGTCTGCATCCTTTTGGTCCTTTTTATTTATTTATTTATTTTTTTAAATGTGTATTCATCTGTTTGTTTTCCTTTTTAAAGCTACATGCAGTGCTGCATAACACTACCTCAGAACGAAGATAAAGAGCTGCAGTTACAGAAAGGATACCGAGAGCTGCTAAACAAGCTTCTCCTACACAGTCTCTCTACGGTATGGTGATAAAGGGGTCAAACGTGACCCTTGGCAGATGAGACAGGAGAAAAGCAGGTAGTGAAGATTTGAAGTCTGTATATTGCATTAGTGAGATGCAAGTCTGTTTCAAAGAAAGGATGTTGAAAGACTGACGACGCCACAGAAAAATGTATTAAAGCACTTGAAACCTGGAGAAATTAACTCCAGTTAACTGCAGTGAGACTTAAAGAATTCCATGTATTCTGTTTCTCAGAAGAAAATTGAATGTTGATTTGATTCCAGTATCTAATTCACTTGGCAAGAAAGCAAATGTACTCAATGGCTCTTTAACTTAGTAGAAAAAGGCACAGCAAGAACTAATGGCTGGAATCTGAAACCAGAGAAAATCAAACCAGAAATGAGCCACTCCTGTTAAATGTTTGAAAAATTATAAAAGGAAGCAATGGATTCCCCATCTCTTGAATCCTTCTAGCCAGAGCTGAATCACTTTTGGGAAGACACACTTTGACCAAATGGAAGTTTTTATTTCAGCATAACAACATCTGCTCAAAATATAAAGAGCTGCATATGAGTGGAGAACAAGTAATTGAAATGTCCTTCCTGACCTAAACTATATGCACTTATGAAAAAAGATCAAAAGTGAAAGAGAACATTTCTACAAATTCTACCAAAATCTGTAAATTTGGATTTGAACAGAAAATGCAAGCTGAAATGTAAATGATCTTTTATATATTATTGCAATGCAAATATAAGTGTTGCCACTGAATTTCATATTATGTCCCTCAGGGGTCCAAATACCTCCTTACAGGCTCTGAGGATTGGCAGAATTACAGCTTTTGGGATCACAGTGATATACCAGATCCCATCTCTATAGATGTTCTGGCTTAATAGCGGTGCTGAGGATAAAACAGAAAATACTTTTCAAAATGACTAATGGCATATGGAAACAACTTGGAGTGCCAAGGCTAATACTCAGCCTCAGTCCCACAAAGTGCTTAACCAAAAGTCACTGAGAACCATGTGAAGAGTTCTGCTCTGGCTGGACTGGAGTCTGTAGATATTCCAGAAGAGATGAAGTGAGCAAGGACAACAGCCTTCTCACCCACCCTGTGGAAGATAGACATTCACCACGCCACAGTAAGGACCAAGGTGCACCATCTGACATGAGGTTTCCTGCTTGCACTTGGAGCCTGGGAAGGCATTGTGTGCAGAAATGTGGTGACAAGCCACTGCATTAGGGAAGCTTCTGCTGCAATCAAAAGATAGTGCTGAATGAACCAGTGCTAGATTGTTTTTTAATTACACTTACCATAGTCTCTTTAAAGTGTCGGTCTAAACTGTCACATGGAAATCTGCATTACAGCTGCATCTGCCTATTCAAAAAGTGAACATGTTCATTATTCCTCGTGCTGCCATCATGCCTGTAAATGCTGGTGAGGAGCCGTGGCTTAGGCACTCTGGCGACACAGCCGTGCAGAGGTCTGGCTCAGCATTACCTGGGCTGGCTGGCATCTCTCTGGGCAAAGGAGAAGCAGAGGCACAGAGCAAGAAGAGCTCAACTCATTAGTCTCCAATTGTGCTGTAGGGTAAGATGTCAGCCAGCACGTAGACAGACTTCGATATATAAAAACTGGTGAGATCATATTCAATAGTATCAGAAGCAATTGTCAGGGCAGTCTAAATATTTTGTAGGAAGTATCTGGCTCTAATAATTTACATTATTCTTCATTATCACAATCAAACACTGCCTTGAGGAGTCGAAGGCAAGCATGCATCACTCTAAGTTAACTGTACTCTAAAAAAAAAAAGCAATGATAAAAAGATGTGTCTGAGCACAAGAATAATTTTGATGAGACTTTTTCTCTAGTATCAGCACAGCCCCAAATACATTGAAGTATTTTGTAGAGCAGTACATTAAAATGAGTGTGCTAAAAAATAACGGTACTGGTGGTATATCAAACAACTAATTGCTCATGAAGAAATTATAAAAATTAATTATAAAATTGAATTCTCCCACTGCCGCCACATCTGCTAGTTCAAATCAACACTTTCAAATTCACATTTCCATATCTACTTTTGAGGCTCTGGAGTTCTGGAACAGAAACTGAAATACCATTCAACAGGTCTTTACAGATTTTGTCCTTTCCAAAGCACTGCGAAGCTAAAACTCAAAACACAACATACAAGCTCACAACCATCTAGGTATCACACATGAAACAAAAAGCCGCCTGAAACACCTGAGGCTGAGCAGGAGACTAAGAGCAGAGTTCCTTTGAAGAATCAGGAGCAGGGAAAAAGCTACTTACTTCTGCACTAAGAAGACATTATCTGAAGTTGGACTTAGTGCACATGTGCAGCACCTGCCAGAGCTGGTCCTGAGACAGGCTGATGCTTCAAAGTGTCTGTAATAATTTCCAATCCCTGATGTACAGTGGCAGAAATGGGAGTGCAGGACCAGCCCTTCCAGCATGGAAGGATGCTCACAGCAGGCTACAGAGCTACCTTCATGCTGCAGATTCCTGTATTTCTCAGCCTGTGCTATTAAAGTTACAAATACCTTAAAACAAATTGACACGTACATAAATATAGGAGCCTGCCACTTTGACAGAGCACTGTAGTGTTTAATCTTTTAAGTGAAAAGCTTTTATTGGCAGAACTACATGAACACGAAGACATAAAATGTAAAGAGGTTTACAGTAAACACTGATTACTGTAATCTTAATCTCCATGAATGACTTGTGAATGCAAAAATAACATTTTTAGCACAACAGCTAAATTGCCTAATCTGCCTTATTTTGAAATGTGCGTGGTATGTGTGTGTGTGTACTTCTTAAACTATTGGACACAGATCACTGGTCACAAAATACTAATATCAGAAAATAGTCCAGAAAAGTTTTCATCAAATTGATTAAAGAATGAAAAATCAGAAGCATTGGTAAAACAGGCTAAAAAGAGGGGGATGAGCTAGGGCATTGTCTCAGTGCTTAACATACTTTATGGTTGCTTCTGCCTTGTTTGCTATGAGCAAGATTCATAAATGTTTAAGGATGGCAGTTTAGTGGGATACAAGTAAGGCTGGGAATAAAAAAGCAGAGAAAAGCAAACTGTGGTTGTCCTCACTGTGGCTGTCATGAACCACATAATTCCCCGAGCACAGACCCTGCAGTGCTGCAGAGCAGGAGGACCTTCTGCCTGAACCCCAGGGTCTGCTTGGCACGGGGTGCCCCTGCAGCTGGTGTGGCCTTTCTGCAGAAACACTGAACTTCCACAACAGCATGCAAAAGCCACCTGTTAGACAAAGCCTCTGCACCTCTGCAGCCAAAGGGATGATTCTTGGCTTCACTGCTATCGACACCAGGTTTGCCACACAGGTTTTACCTGACAGCTGGGCTGCAGGTCTGCTCTTCCACAGGACAGCTCGCTGTGCAAGTCATGCATTCAGTTTCTTGGATCAGTGCTTTTAAGCAGATCTAACAGTCCAGAATAACTTTACTTAAATTTACTGTAGCCCCATGGAAGGATTATTGATGCTATCCTATTACTTATCACAAAGCAGCAGTCTCCAGGGGACTGTTTAGTAGCATATTCTTGTCTGGATATTAAATCAAGCTATGCCAAGGACTCAAAAACAGCAGGTAACAAGCTTTTCCCTGTTTTTCAGTGAGCTCTGCAGAATCTCATCTTTCATTTGTTTTGAACTGCGAGTCTCTTATGCACATACAGAAAAATCTCCAATCCCTCCCCCCCCCAAAAAAAAAAGTACATAGGACGTGTTTAACACACGCAGGAATGCTTCTGGCTGTGGTTATGCTGCAAGGCTCAGCAGATGACACCCCTGCTCCTTGTTGGGACAAGCTCCATAAAAACAACTACGTCACCTCCTTGGTGGGACAGGTGAGTTTAGATGCCAAAAGTCTGGAACAGCAGCTCTGGGTCTGCTCAGTTTACTGAGACTGAGTTCATATTCTGGTATCATGGCAGTTACAGGGCAAGTAAATATAATAATACCAACAAAAGCAATACCAGTAAAAACTCCACAACATTATGTGCATTTTAATTATTATGACCATGGCTCCTTTATTAACATGCAGTGGATCTTATGGAAGGCTGGACATATTCTAGGTGGCCCTTCTTGAGAAGGGGATTAAGCCACACGACCTTCAGAGGTCCCTTCCAACCCCAACCATTCCATCATTCTGGTAAGCCACTTTTTTTTTCCTTCTATTTATTGATCTGTAAAGGAAGTCAAACACCTGCTGCAGCCTGTTAGAAATAATACTAATGATTTTTTTTTTTTGGAATTCAAAGTAAAAAAGGTTGTGCTTGTCTCACCTAAGTGAAATTAAAGGTTTTATACAACATACAATTCAAGCTTTATGTTTGACACCAGTAAATATTATCTGAGGACTCCCTCAAAATACTACTCCATGGTTTACAGTTGGTCACCAGCACCACCAGCAAGGGTCACACCTGTTCCCCAAAATTATTATTTTTTTTTCTTTTTCCTGTAACCAGCCTGATTTCACTTCATTCAGCTGTGTGGATTCAGTCTTGCACTTTTTTCCTTAATAAAGAGGCATATATTCAAGCCTAGGCTCATCTGTGAATAGAGCTTTTCTTGATTACTGTCAACGTTTCATTCCATTGTGTCATCTTGTTTGTCTTTTGATGTTATAATTTCCTTATTTTACAATGTTTTAACTACATTGGCTGCAACTGTTAAAAGAATAACTAGTGATTTGGGGGGTCAACTAGAAAGGCTTTAAAAGCATTTGATTAAGCAATTCATTTTACTAATGTTACAGTAACTTCTTTTTATTTGATTATGTAAATGAGTGTTGGTGCATATCCACTTTGGCAAAATACTGCAAAGTTTAATCTCCTAAATAAAAAGCTTTCACTGGTAGAAATGTATCAGCTAAGGATGGTATCCTGTGCAAAGACTTAGGAGCTCCTCATAAGACACCCCAAAATTACAGTATTCAGGAAAACAAAGGCCACGCTTACCTGACAAACTTTCCCATGCTACCTTTCCTGAGCTAATGTTCAGAACACTATCTTGAAATAAAAGTAACTTAATTCCTGAATTGCATAGAGACAGACATGGACCCCTAAATTTACTTTCTCCCACCGTCACTTTCAGCAGTTCCTACCCAGCACCTGCTCTGCTAGGATGGCTTCCCAAAGGGCTTGTGAACTTCCTGCTTTGGAAATAGGAGAAATGTTGTAAGGTCTCGGAGACGTAAAGAGAGCTACAACTATGACTAGCATTAACATGATACAGCCTGTCTGTAAAACTTCTGTCCCATTTTCTGAATCAAATTACAAGTTCACCTCCAACTTCTACGACTCCTACTGCCACTCTGTTTTATGTGATGGTTTTTAATGTATAGACTGCTTCTAAAGCCTTCAGCTCTCTCCACCCTACGTTTTCTTATGTCTTTGGATATATAGGAAATGGATCCATCTCTCCCAAGACAGAAGAGAGGTCTTCTGGTTTTACTTCATTAGGAAGGCGGATAAGGACTGAAGAGGAAGACGACCTCAAGTCTAACAGAGGTCCTTAATGAGGGCTGAAAGTGAATAAGGTAGGAGATTGATACTTTTATACATACACCAAATAGCACATCTGGGTTACATGGCAGTTTTTAGAAGATTATCCCTTCAACGTGATAACAACCTGCCACAGAAAGACCTTATGCTATGACACCAGCATGTAACAAAATCCTTGAAATATGGAGAAAAGACCATAAAGACCCCCACAGTACCCCACCTCTAGCCACAAAGAAACAGAATGGATTTATTACGGATTGCTCTCTCTGTATCACTGTTGTTCTCACGCCCACACTGTTTAATTATTAAAGTGTATTAATTCCTCTTTGTAAGTGAGTAAGACATGAATGAATTATGGCAAACATTTTAATTACTTAATAATATTCTAATCAAAAGCTTGAACAACTCTATCTGGAAATAAGAGTTGTTTTTCCAGTTTGATGGCCATTTATTTCTCTCCGGTGATTTGTAAGGAAAATACAAGCAAGTAAATGTGATGTAATATGAAGTATACACTGCTCACAAACAAACTGGGGTTGCCTGTAAATCCCAATATGCTGGCTGGCTGAATATCAGACCCTTTATGAAAAAGTTGGCTCATGAGATACGCCCAAGAGACAGATATTCCTGAACTTACTTCTAAGTTTAAACACAAATAAAGAAGAGGGTTTCAAGCAGAAAAGAGAACTAAATCTTCCCTCTGCTGTAGATTTATTTTAAAAAAAAATCTCCTCTCATTGCTGTGACTGCTCTGACTGTTATTCATCTAAATACCAAGGGCAATGCTGCCAGTATTTGAGTGTGGGCTATTTCAGTACTGCAGTTCTCAGGAAATCACTGAAATAAAATCACATTAGATACTAGTGCTCCTAAATCTAGTAGCATTTCATAAAATTATTACAAATTGCCCTAATGCAGGCTTTCACCATTGCTCATATAAACACACTGTAGGAATTATTCAGTTGTTCCTCTGTAGATGTCTTAGAGTTGTCCATATATAGAAAGAAATATGAATGAAACATATGAGCAAACTGATAATTCAGCAGTAGTCACATAAAGCTATACTATTTAAAACTGTCCTTTTAAGAACCGAGCTGGAAATAGTAAGCTTCCATTTAAATCATTGTTCAAAATCTCTTATGAAAACATCGAAAACATCAGTGATCTTAATCTAGTAGCACTGTTTGCATGCATGAAAAAATACAAATAGCCAACTTACTCTTTTATAATTTTTACTTGCTGAAATACTACCTCATTCAAATTAATTCTTCTGCCAGCAACTTCAGTGTATCTTAACTTCATTGAGTATAAACATTATGCCCACTATGACCCTTCCTCAACAGAAATGTAAAATTAAGACTTATTCATACCCTTATTGAAGTGTCAGTTTTTAAATAACATTTAGGATTTCTTTTATATAATACCCTTTACATTATTTGCATAGAAAGAATAAAAAGGAAGAGAGGAGAAGCTCAAATGGTCGATTTTCAGTATTGGCAAGTGCACTATAAACACTGACTAGTTGCTATCCAAGCACTCATTTACCTGACTAAAATGACCTCTATAACATGCTGCCTTCCACAATAGCTACACACATGTCAAAGATTGAAAGTTAATTCTGTTTTAAGGAATTCTGCTACTGAACAATATTTTTCTTTTAAATTGCAGTAGTCTTCCATAAAGGAGTAAAAAGTTGGTAAATGAATGTTGAATCTATGAAAATTTTAGTAATATTTCATCTCCCTAAGCACTAAAGAGCAATGTCAATGTTATTGCACTGTGTCTGTACAGAGCTGATGATCTGCATGGTTAGATCTCAGCTCACAGTAAAAATGTGATTACAGGTCTCTGGTTGTTGTGAGCTCTCAAACAAAGTATGGCTAAACTTTTTAAGCCTTCAAAGTAACCTGCAGTAAACTAAATTTCATCTGCAATGTGAGGTCTCATTAACAACCTCACATATCTAGACAGATACAGATCTCTAACTTGTCAAATGAACAACTGTGTCTCACAGAGCAAGGTCAAACAGTGCTACAGCTTTTAAATTAATATTGTATAGGCAGTGTGTTCCTTTGAACCTGATTTTGTATTCTACAGAAATACCTTACCTATGGCTTTTAAGAAATCTGATAATCAAACATGAGCAATCAAACATGCTCAGTAACAGCTTTATGTATTTTAGATTACTTTCCTATGTAGATTTGAGATTTTCCTGTTACACTGACAATTACACCCACCTTCTGGAATTATTACACGTTAACAAAAGTCTCTGTATATTATTTCATGTGCTTCTTACGATTTATGATTCATTAATGAGAAAGTATAGCTGAATACTTCCCAAACAAGAGAAATCTCACATTGTCTTGGACACTGTAAATAATTTGCTATACGAACTAGACTTCCATTGATCAGGACTCAGGGAAGTGTTCTGCTTCACTTATGTGTACCTTGCATTAATTCTTCTTGCCTACATAAAGTTAGATGTTTATTCAAGGGCATATAAGAAATTTCCCAGTTTTCATCATCACTATTATTTTTTGTAAGCTTCTATCTATAAGTCATCGATTAATTAAACCAAAAGAGAAAAGAAGATTAGAAAAATATATAGAGACAGGAAAATGAAAATCCTACGAAAGACAAAAAATTAAGTGGACTGTATAAAGGTGCAGTATTCAGTCAGCCATCTGCTTCCAACCATATCTTGCTGTTGAAGGGTTAAAATACACTCAAAAACAAATGTATTTTTAAATGACCAAGCCACCCCTGGGCACAAACGGCTACATCCACCGCCTGCACACAAAGCGACCTACCTGCGGAGACCCGGGGGCAGTCAGGCAGCATTGACTCCACGGCTGTATCCAGCGGTTCGGAGCTGGACACCCAGTTAAAACAGTTCTGCATGAGAAGACAGGCAATTGTCTGCTAAGCCAAAAACTCAGAGCAAGGATAAACACAGGCTTTGTACGTAAGGGTATCACTTCAAAATGCTCTAATTTACACAGCAGTCCCAACAGGGACTGGAAGGTAAACTACACTAGCTTGGTCATGCCAAGTAATGTTTAAATATTGTAGGTTCATCCTAAGCAGGTAAAAAAAAAAAGGTAAAAAGGGTAAGATCAGGAGGATATTCATAATGTGCTTAAATAGCATGTCTTTAAGCACTACTTTGAGTGCTTGTGGCCTTCAGTAGGTGCTTGGACCAACTGGAGTCTGAACAATCCACTGCACATTTTAAGCCATTTTTCTTTGTAATTGTTAAATAGGTATTTATATAAAAACTGAACTGCTGGCTTCAGAAGTCGCAAGAAGTCAGAATTTTAAGGGTGTTTTGATGGAGTATGCTGTGGAGAGAAGTCTGTGAAATTCCAAACCAAGAGATTAGAGTTAAGCAGAAGCCATTAAGATAGATTAATATACAAATAGTTGGAAATATATAACTGCAATGAATTGGCATGAACGCTTAAAAATGTAAATACTGGTCTTTGGGGGATTATGTTCAGGAAACATTTACATTTGCTTTCACTCTTGGACCTCTGAGTGTGATGAATTTACCAGTAAGTTTTTAAATGTTTTGATCCAAATGATATTTATTCAGAGGAGTCTATGAATTAAAGTATTAAATAATACACCTCTAATAAAATATGCTGAAACTACACCAAATACATTGAACTGAAGATTCAGTTATAAAGGTTAGTACATTTTTAATAGGATGTCCTGCCAAACTACAATGATCTACATGGATTCCTTCTTACAAATCTGAGTTCCGCCTTTCTCAAAAGTGATTAACTTCATTAAAGAAAAAAAAAAAACACAACTTTTTTTTGGGAAAGAGCCAATGAATTTTCAGACAGATTTCTAAAAAATCATCCCATCAATCACGATTGTAAAAATGGATGATTGCTATTCTGGTAAACAAGCATGTATTGTGTATTTGTAGATGCTTGCTGCCCTAGTTGTGCACCATGGAGTCCGTCCTCAGTGTGGAAAGATCCTTGACTGGTAGATCAAGTGTCTTATTGTATTTCCTTAATTCATTCTGTCTGGAAGAAGATGTCAGCTGTGTTGCAGTGAGGAGAGAATTTCAAAGGCTTCAGTCCCCACCAATAAAGGCCGAGGAATGGCTTTTGAATAGATTTGTCAAGGCAACCCTACTGCTCTGGGACCAGGGAGAGCAGGAACAGCATAAAGGAAGGGTTGCTGTATGAGATTAGAAAGTGAAGTTCACAAAGCATGGCAGATTTTTGTAAGAAACAGTAGATCAATGAAACTATTGAACTCGGTGGACAAAAAAAAATAAAAACAAACACACTATCCAGTAATGTAACTTTTTAGTAAAAAATGGTTAAAATGGAATATTTCACAAAGGCTTCAAGGTTTAAAGTAGTAAAGTATTATACATTTTACAATTTGCATATATAATTTTAATTAACAACTGAATGTGAAATTGCAAATGTATGATGGTAGAAATTATAAAAGAAGTAGAATTTTTATGAAGTATTACATTCATTTGAAATAAGTAAAATTAATATTAACTACTGATAGAACACTACATCAGAGAGCTGGAGATAATACAGAAGATTAGCACACAATTAACCAGCTTTTATATACAATGTGACACTTGCCTGTAAGAAATAAGTATTCTCGAAAGCAGTGTCAAGATATGTAAATGGATGATTTGTTTTATCATTCATCACAGCTCCTAATAAATTCAAAAATCATGACTTCTATAGATACTAAAAATAGGCTACCAATGATACAGAGAGATAGCTCCAATGAAGAATTACTTTTTTAACAATTCATTCTTTCAATGACAGCAATTAGCCCTACAGACAGGCAGCGATTAGGTGTATATTTTAATTATTATTCATTTTACCAGTAGCCTTAAACCTGATTAAAGTAAGAGATATCCAGGTGATATGCAAGTCTTAATACCACTCAGCCACACTTCACATATGTAAAATTCTTCTTTCTTATAGGAGATTTTCAATGCTAATGTAAGTTATGACACTCCATCCACTTTTTAGGCCATTAATCATTTAACTTATTCTTTAAGATCTGCTTTCTGCAAATGAAATTAAAGGTAATGCACTTGTCTTATTCAGACTAAATGCTTAAAGAAAAATGGAGTTGTCAGATTCAAATTACAGGATTTAAAATTTCAGTTTTACTATGTAACATATATTTTAAGGTTTTGATTTCCCATAAAGAAAATGGGGATTTTTCTGACAGAGCCTGTAGGGGTTACCATTCTTTACATTTTTAACATTTAAGTCAGAGCTGTCAGACTGCATCCCAGGTGATTCTCTATTCCCATCAGTCATGGCCTATAAAACGGTAAGGTTAAGTCAGGAATAGGCAGTCTGCACACAATGTTTCACTAAAACCATATGAAAAAGTCAGGTTGAACAAAAAGTTCAGGATAAAGGAGTTTATATTTGCCACACACACCTATCATTTTAGCACTCTGAAATGAGAACGTAGAAAACACAGATATGAGCTTAATTTGACAAGGAATAGATTCACAAATTTAGTTAGTCTCACTTTAACAGCAACAAAAAAAATTGAATCTTACCAATCCCATACTTAAGTATGAAAATTAATAATGAATGCATGGTGTCATCCTTCCCCCAAGGGTGGAAAACTGTGATTGCTGGCCATAACTCACCATCGGATCATCACCAACTAGCCATTCCTTTTATACAAAAACACTCTGACTTTCATCAGAAAATCTCAGAGCACTTCAGAAATAATCATATCTCATGAAAGCAAGTATTTTTCACCAGCTGTACAAATCAGCAAGCCAAGTCAGGAAGAGCTTCAAGGGGCTTTTCCACCACCACCATAGCAGGCCAGAAGCAGAACTCCGGCACTTTGGGTGACTTTGCTTCAGTTACCAGTCAACACTTGGTCTACAACTGTTTATGTTTTTATATTGCACGCTGAAGCTGATTCTTACTATTTTGACTGCTAACTTTGAAGCTCAGTAATGGCTTTAAGCTTTATTTTAGGGGCTGGTATGGGGACACAATTCCTATGGTTCTGTAACGTGCTCTCTTTCTCACCCTAAATAAATGGTCAGCAGATAGAGAAATGTTTATAGAACCATATGCAGGCATATACACCCCAACTCAAAAAAAAAAAAAAAAAAAAGAAACTGGCCTCACCTCTCGCATCCACTCTCGAATAGTTTTGCCAGCTTCTTGATGCCACACATTGTGAACAGAGTCTGTTAACGCCACAGCAGTTACCTTATTCTTTACTTCTGCCTCTCGTTGAATCATCTGTTAAAAAATATTGGCTTTAAGTTCTTTATTTCTGTAGAGCAGTGTCTGCTTAGTCACAGACAATGATCTTAAATTAAAAAAGAAAGACTAATGCAAGTTCAATACTTGACTTCACTTGTTTTAAAGTTTATACTAATCCTAACAGCTCTAGAAACACAGAAAGACCTAATATTTTTGATAAAAGAAATAATACTAACTTTTAACTGACTGAACTATTCAGTCCTATTATTTTCCATGTGGCTTGACAATTCTAGGATTAAAGGTATCATAGTGAAAAAATGGAAGATTCCCTGAGGACACCTTTTACAAGCTTCTTCAAGTTCCTATTTCTGTGCTTCAGGGAAGCTGGTACCCGTGGTTCACTGTAAGCTACTCATGACTATCATCTACTAATTTTCAGTAGATTGCTGTAGTTTTTCTGATGTACAATCTTACTTTGACTTGTATGGTTTTTTTTCTTTTTCCATCCAATTTAGCTGCCTTGCACTCCCACCATGCTCCCAAAATTCTTTGTGGTCTCTCTTATACATATGCTTACCCAGCTGCCACCAGAGCTTCTCAACATTTTTAGGTTATTAAAGAGTCTCTGTTGTTGGAAACGACAGTACGACTAAATATTATTAGTACTAAAACCAATTAAATGATTGCTGCAAATAACACGAATGAACTGACAAAGATGCTGTGGAATTCAGTGCTGCTCTGCAAGATAAAAGGGACTGAAAAAGAATAGTTTGATATCAAAGAAAGACAAAAAGGTTTTAATCTCCTGACATGAGTGACCCTAATTTGTAAGACTGGATCAAAGAAAGCATAATGAATTATACTTTTAAAACCAGCATTTCACAACTAGTGTCTTTACCACTGTGTATGCCACACTAAGTTAATGTTTTTTCGTCTTTCTTTTGTATAAATGGCAATACATACAACATTTCTAAAGCCAGAAATTCTTTGTTCATGTTCTAGTAACTGCTTATCAGCATACAGGCTGCATCTCCAAAAACACCTCTCTAAAACAGACTTTTACAAAGCAGATGTGAATGTTTTTTTTCATCAGAAACTCAAAAATAATCACCTCAATCCAGATTTTTGATGTGAAAGTTGCATTTATCATTATCCTGTACAAACTATCTCCTGGTATCTTCTAAATACCATAAATGTAAACCTTTTTGACCAAATATTCTTACTTCCAGTTTCACATAACTGCAGTATGACATTCTGAATGTCTTGCCCTTTTTTTTTTTATTTACCTTATATGTATTTTAAAATCAGTGTAGTCAAATTAATATTCTAAGTGAAAAATATTCACCATTATTGGACAGATAACATAAACGTAGAGCTTCCCATTCCAGAGAAAATCAGGTGTTCATCTTCCTTAGTAGCCCGACTATCATACTGTCAGTATTATGTGATTTAGGAATTCAGCTAAGCTGAAGAAATCTGGGGCAAACGCATACGAAGATGCTTCTAAGAGTGATCTTCCTTCATGCGAAGACTTTCCATACATATAGTTTTTTCACATTTAATACCTACAATATTTGGAGAATAGGATAACAGGTGAGTGCGTGGGGGGCAAAATCACACATTTTGGACAAAATAGCATCTATTGTAAAAGGCTGGGCTTCATTCAGAGGTAACGTGACACTGCCATTTTCAGCCAAACATCCAACACTGAGCATTGAATTTCACCATAAACATGAAGACATACAGATCCTGTCCACTACAGAGTCTAAGAGTTGTGAATAAGAATTGCATGTACGAATAATGGATGTCTCAGGGCGGTATTCAGGCAATTGAAGGAACCACCGGTGATTCTGCTAAACTTGGGATGAAACCCCGGAGCTCCACAGGAAGGTGGAGCCTCAAAATGGAGATTTTTATCAACGCTATAATCCTCCTCCCCAAAGCTATAAGAACATCTCAAGCACTGATAAATGCTTTGCCTCTTAAAAGGCTGATTCACTCAGATCTTCAACCAGCTTATTTCAGAAGAACTTGGACTCGTGAATATGTCATCTAAAGTAATTTCTCTAGGATTACACCAGGCCCCACATGTGGTTCAGATCTACAAAATAACTGAAAAATCATTTTTTTAAATGCAGTTTAGAAAGTACTGGCCAAAAATAACTACCAGACTTATCTCCACAGGTAAGTTAGTTCACTGTAAGGCAGGCTGCACATCTACTGAGCTACTCAACATCGTGTCCTGCGTGGATGTGCTGTTTGTGCATGGTGAATGCATCCCGGCTGTGGAGCCTGCCCCTCTTTGACAGTGGCATGTCACAGCACGACCGGCTTCCTCCTGACCCAACCTGAGCCATCAGTACCATTGCACGAATTTGGAGGGCCACGCAGATATATCTGATACATCCAGCTCAGGGGGACTGGGTTGGAAGCAGGTTCTAACAGCTTTGGTATCCGGAATTTTTCAGAAAGTCAGGTTGAAAAGAGAAAAGGAAACAGAGCCTCAAAAAAGTATGAAGAATTGAATTGAATTGGACAGTATGAATTGAATATTCCTCTGGAATAATTTCTGCCCAGTGATATTCATGTGTCTTCAGCCCATGCTGCAATGGAAGACTGGCATGAGATACTAAACAGCTGCTTTATTAGACTGCAGCTTTACTGTCCCCTTTCTCAGGCAGAGTTATATGCACAAAATGATCACGCACTTGATCACTCTGATTGCAGAGGCTGCTTTTGGGAGGGCTGTGGCCAGTCCTTTCCCTTTCTAGCCATCACAACGATCCAACTGTTTTACAGGACAGGAAAGGTAACATCACCCTCCTTATCCAAACAGAACAGCAGCGTCTGCAGAAAGGCCTTCTGCTGAAGGGCTGTGGGTCCTGCTGGCTGTTAGGAGCTTCTGGTTCCAGGCTTCTCCTAAGACCCATACCAGATGCAGTTTTGTTAGTGAACCAGGTCCTCCATTTTTTCTGCTTGCCATAAGAATGGCTCAGAAACCCTATTAAAGTTCTCTCACAGAGAAGGTAACTAGAAGTAAGACCTGTAAGACGCAATGACCCTTTTCTGGATCCATCAGGACAGTTACACAATGCTGAAAGCAGACTATGACAGCACAAGACTACGAATGCAGCAGCAGTAACTCATCCAGGACCTGGGCTAAAGAACCAGACTGGAAAAATAAAATATTCGCACAGAATCAAATGCACTCTTAGCAGAGAGATCCCAGATCCCAGCAGGCCACTCACTCCAGACAGAAGACCTAATGCTCTACAGCTAGCATTTGGGAGTGGGGGACCCAAAAAAGAAACCAATGCACTTTGATTCTTATCCAATGCACTTGGGACACAAATAACACCCGCTGGTGCCCGCTGCTCAGCTTTGTGGACACCTGTATAATGGTATTTTCAAACAAACACACCCCCAAATCTCCCAAAACGCAAAGAAAACCATGAAGTAGAGAAAGAATTAAGGCTACAACCTTCACTTGAACAAGTCTAATGTGTCCATATTTAAGTGACACAGAAATGTCACAACAGAACACATACAGACCAGGTGCCATAGCTTCTACTACAACAGCTCAAGTCCTCTGCTACAGTGTGATGTTAAGTGATAACTATAACTGAGAAGAGCAGGTCCAAGTGATGCTCAAACAGCAGGCCCTCCTAGCAAGGACCCTAATTTATCCTGCAAGAAGATATGAGCAGCCCAAGTGCTTTTGCTCACGGAGGCATCAATGCTTCAGATTGAATGGACTGATAGCTCAGAATGAAAGTATATGTATCTTCTCTAAAAATGGTTTTGAATTCAGAATAAAAAATGATACAGTAAAATGCATTAATATCCAATGCAAATTTAGCACCCAGCTACCATTCAAATTTGATGCAACTCTAATTCCAAAGGAAGGATGCTAGGGGATGCACGATTTACACTTCCCAGGACTAGTTTTATCCCATGCAGCCAGTGCAGCCTCTTAAAACTGACATGCTATAACTGAAGATATTTAATAGAACACAGACTGTTTACAATACTACAAACTATTTTTTTTTCCAGGAAAACTGTGTTTTTTACTGAAGCAACAATTGCAAATAAAGGCCTAGGGATTTCATCTAAAGACCATTTTATGCCTTGTACTCTTTGTACATCAGTAAATTCCACAGACACTCAGTTTTCACAGCCTAAGAATTACTTAATTTCCTGCTCAACGCTAATTTTCAAATCCTAAATTATTTTCCTCTGAATAGATTCAAAAAAAAAAAAAAAGCAATAACACGGTGTACCCCTTCACTGGATGGCTTAGAGCTTCTATCACTCTGTCCTTACATTCCTTCTTGTTCTTCCAAAAATTCATTTATAGTCAGAAGTAGTTAAATGGGCACTTCTCCATCAGGTTTTCCTTTATTACCATATCACTCAATACACCACTTTGGGCCCCCTAGACTTTCCCAGTCTCCTTTTTAATTCATGAAGTACCATTTTATTTCTGTCTTTGGGTTCCTTCTCTGTAGTCACAGTTAGGTTTGTTTTTGTAATTTGTTTACCATATCATCACTGCTTTACATTTGATACCCTTGTATTGGGTACATTCCTAGATGTCCACTGTAAGAAGGCAGAAAGCATTCAGATGCCTTTTTGAAAGTCATCTCTATTCCAGTAGTTGAAAGTTTATTCCTTCACTTGGCAAGGAACAAGTGTTGCACAAGAGTTCAACTCTATCACTACATAAGCATGAATAAATAATTTAAAACTTCATCCATTAAATTCAGATATATTATTTGCATGTTTATTTGCAAATTTAAAAAGTGAGTTACTACTAAGCTGTTCATAATGTCAGATGGCAATCCTCAGTAAGGTTACATTATACAGTTATTATAATTTTATAATAACAAAAGGCTGCTTTCTTCTTTATCTGTAGTGTATGCCTATAAAACATAAGTCTTTTACACATATCACATATGTAATACATTACCTCTATATAAATATTTAGAATAGATGATCGAATATATCTTTGGTATTGATAGATTTTGTAGCAGAGCTCTCAAATGAAAGCATCACTATTCTAAAAGGTGACTCAAAGGTCTGATATTGCAAACATGAAAATCCATGCATGCCCCGTTAGGCTTTAGACAAGCGGCCTGTGGGTGTAACACTTTGCAACATCAGTTCCACGCTCCCTATACCTATTCTAACAAAATTTAAATGGCTGAAAATTTGTATTTATATGGGCTCAAACAACCAAGTCAACTGCCATCACATGGGGTCTGCGGGATACTGACTCCTGTGAGTTGTTTGTAATTAGGAATTATGAAAAAAAAAAATATTGAAAAAAAAATTAAAAAAATACCCCAGATTTCACTTTCCCTTGATCTTTTAAGAAAACCTTTCATGTACTTCCTCTGTCTTCCATGCCAATATCAGTTGTGGCATGGTATTTCCATGGTATGTACTAGGCTTGAATGGGTATGTCTACCTTGAGTATTTGGCTTGGAGTAAAACTAAATTTGACGCAAATGCTTCCATTGTCTCCCATTGCCTCACACTGGATTGAATCTTTAAGAGGTATTGGCGTGTGTAAACTGAACTCCTTTCAGATCAAACTGAACTGAAAGCTCAAATATGCTCAATGGTTTCCAGAAGTGGAGTGAATTTGTGGTAACCATTCTGGTGGATCAAAATGGCATTGGTTGGTCTATGAAGAATTTGTAAGAGCAGTAGTAGATAAGAAATCACTCACTAGGAATGGTGTGTGAGTGGGCAATTTTTATTTAACACTTTTGCAAGGAAGTGCAGATTCTTAGGAACCTCCTGTGCTCTCCTGGAAGCTTGGTACAGGTCCACCCTCTTTTAGGTGTGCCCTTCAGGTCTCCTTTCACTCAGTGTCATACAAACCAAGGAACTGCTCTGTTAGAGCATGAACACTCGATCCAATTCCTTTCCTGAACTCAGAAAGACTCCTCTTCAACACAAAGCATACAATTTTGTTTGCATGTACTGCATGTTTGTTGGTCTGGGATTCCCAAGACCTTTCACTGCATCCTGGATAGAATTCCTGAATTTTTAAAATACTCTTAGTTTTTTGCACATCTTAAAAGTCAATTAGACTCCCAAGTTTTCATAAAATATTATTCACTGGGGAGTAGAATTACCGAGCAGCTATACTTGAACAGCATATAACAAACATCATAAATAATCTAAAGTAAGTCAAACTAGTTCCCATTTTCAGTTAGCAAGAAGAATAATTTTCCCTAACTGTATTCATAGTCATGCTAAAATCCTTGCTTGCAGTAGACAAAGCATTTGATACACACCAGTTTTAAACAGCAAGAAAACTGCAGACACAATCATAGAATGACCAAGGCCAAGTATTTTCTGATATTTTCTTCAAAGACCAATTGGATGTTACATCTACGATTGTGATAGCTTTCTACAGCAATACGTCATACTGTAAAGGTAATAATAACATATGAACATATTAGAACAGACTGCTTTAGAGCATCTGGAGTCTAGGACTTGCCACAGTTCACGCTGTAAATTTGTATCCATTTCAGAACTTCTACTGATAGTTTCCATACAAATTCTAGTTTTAGGGTAAAAATTCTTAAAGCCAATCCTGATTGGCAAAATGTATTTCTAAAATAAGGGTAGCGGCCATCTCCCTTATGCATAGCTCAGTTAAACAAAAACAAAACCAAAACCAGCCCCTCCCCGCCTCCCCTCCCCATACACAAAATTCTGCTGGCAATATTTTGCGAACAGTGCAAGCAAAACTAATGGCTCTCTAGCATAAAAGCCTCAGGGTTCAGCTTTATTAAAACTTTAAACTTAATAATGCAATTCTCTGGCTTCTCTTGTCCCTAGTGTCTTAACAGAGAGCTTACAGGAGAAAAGCCTTCAAGGACCTGTAATAATCCAGAGAACACCAAGTTCCCAAACATACACTTTTGTGCTAATAGGTGTTACAGGACTACGGGTAGCAAGGCTGGCCCACCTCACTTACGAACCTCTCAGCAATTTGGCTACTATGAACACACTGTAATAGCCCAAAAGAAAGCCCAGCACATAACATGAACCCTGTGGGGATCTCACTGGCTGCCTGCCCACTGCCACCATACACAGCATCTGACCTTTAATAAAAGCTACCTACGGAGCTCTTACATGGGTTGACTCCTGTTGTTTAAAAAAAGAAAAAAAAAAGACAAAATGCTCTGTATGCAGCTTCCTCACAGACAAAAAATGTAAGTTAGATAAGAGGGCATGACCAAGATGTTCCTATCAAACACTCAATGAAAGCAAACAAAACCCAGATTTTTTTTAATGCCTCTCAAGATGCTTCAGTGGTGAAGGCTGCTGGGACTTGTGCCTTTCAGCCACTAGAGAGCCACGGAGGAAGTCAGGAGCAGACGCAGTAACCAGCTGGGTCTGGCTGTTGGTGCCCTTTCTGCCAGCAGCAACCTGCTGCCCCAGAGATGGATTTGCTCTGCAGGTCTCACCACCGCCAAGAAGGTGTTTTGCAGGGCGAACAAGTTCCACCTGCCTAGCTGGGACCAGACAGCGACGCCTGGTCAGTCTAATTGCTGATGTTCTGCTGGGACATTGGCTGGCCTCTAACACACGGCTCAGAAATGGTCCTGTCTTAGGGAAGTGGAGTGCCACAAGGGGCAATTTATTCTGCCAGGAAGCAGCCTAAATTGACATGTGCAGCATTTGGCACAGCTAATACTGAAGAGCATCTGATGTTCGAGCCAGGTTGTTTAAAGGGAACGTGGGTACGTCCACTGCAGCACATGAGCCCCAGGAAAACTGCATTTGAAAAATCACCTCAGCTTGCTAAACTGCAGCTCATTTTGTACTCACGGTTAATTTGGACGTGGGGAGTGGAAAAAGTTGTGAGCGCATGATCATGCCTAAACCTCCGGCACAGCAGAAGATTCTTTGCTGCTCTGGCTTTACCACATGTCTCTGCCAGCAGAGTCCTCTTAACAGAGATGCAGGAGGTTTTCTGGCAGGAAGCTGCATCCCATCTCCAAACGACATGAGTTAAGCCAGCAAAAACATTCTTCTGCTGGAACTGCTATGCAGAACCTGCACTAGAGGTTTTGCTAACATAGTTATCTTGCCTGGGGTGGCAAAAAGTTTTTTTCAAGCTCTTAGCTGATACATCTTTGCCAGTAAAGCCTTATGATGTAGGTCATGTCTTTGCTTTTCCTTGGTTTACCCCAATATGAGTGTCACGCCTAGTTTGAAATAAAATAAATTATATAAATTTAAAATAAAATAAAATAAAATAAAATAAAATAAACCAAAACAAAATGAACCAAAACAAAATAAAAAATAATAATAAAGTAAAGCAAGGCTATTAATAAACTGCCAGTTGTAATCAGAACCACCTGGACCCATGACCATATGAAAATTTAAAAAGTGCTTCAGAACTGGGGAAGGTCAAGATCTATATAAACTAGGAAACAGAGGTGTTTCAGCACAAAACTGGGAGTGCCCTCAGCCTGCCGCCCCAGACTTGGACGCCTGGGCTCGGTTTTGCATGGACTGCATTTTCAAAGCCCTGCTCAGCTTAGGGCATGGCCAAATCATGAGCCAACATTTTGAGCAAGTTTCCTGCTTTGAAGGTACGTTCGGTACCAGGTTTTCAGCAGATTTTGCAGCCATTGAGGACACAGTTTACAATGCCCAGGGTGTAGAGCTGACCCCAAGCAGTGACACACAACTGGCACCTTTTTGGAGGCATCTGGTCGTATCAAGACTACCGGTAAGCAAGGACATGTGAGCGAGTAAGCTGCCAGCACCGCCAGCTTTCTTTGGGGCTGAAAAGCCCTAAGAAGCTTTGAACCAGAATATACAGGCTCTTGCATTTTATTTACTCAGAAAAAGTTAAATACAAATACAAATACTTAAATTTTTGTGATAACAAATTAGTTAAACCGTTTCTGAAAATCAGTGTGTAATGAAAGCCATCAATACAGAAGGCTTGGATATGAAATGATACAAGGGGTTGGAGTTTTCTTTTCATATTTTACCATCATGAAGGTAATGGCTCATATCTAATGAAAAACATGGCCTCAAGTAAGTTATGAAAATAATTATCATGCTTTAACAAATGTGTAAATCCAGAACTCAGTCTAGAAGTGAACAATCATATTATTGAAACAAATGTGAAACTATCAAATTTGTACATTTTAAGGATTAAATCCAACATGGTAAAATGGTATTACATCTTCACTGGCTCTATCTGAGTGGTGCTTGGAAAACTTTTATTACAACTTTATTTACTATTTTATTATAACTTTACGCCAATGTTATGTTGGTGTATTTTTTAATGAAATATTCAGTTTTCTTATATTCCATTTTATACCTACAAAAACAGGGAAAATTGCATAGGTTTAACATCAAGAAGAGCAAATCTTCCTTAGATTTAAGACAATTGGTTGAGCAAGGACCAAGAGTTTAAGAAGCTGACCCTATTTATTTGTACACAAACATGTCAGCATATGTATTAATTTTTCTCAAAAAGGCCTGAATCAGAAAAGAAAAAAAGAAGGAGCTGAATGCTAAGCTCAGAACCTTGCAGATGGACATGAAGTCTAACACCCTTGTTATTTAAACACAGACAGCTGGATTTCCACTTCAGCAAGAGGATAAGACAACACTCACTCTTCCCGTCCCTTGAAGCTTCAGCTTTGACTCTTTCAACCTCTGAGTAACTTCAGGAAGGAAAAGTCTCTCCACAGGTAAGGTCTCTGAGCAAGAGGATATGTAAACCGAAACTTCTGGGGCCACACAAATTCATGAAGATAACCCTCTTCACAGTTAGGGAATGGTAAATTATGATCTATTATTGGAGACAAACCAGGGAGAAGAGCAACAGCTTCCCTTCTCTGTCCCACTGAAATGCTGCTGCTGCATGCACCCTCCTTTGCCAAAAAGGAATGTGTGGTAGAAAACCAAATTACACCAAGCATACCACAATATCGCTGACATCTTCAAAGTCTGAAAAAAATGGCAGAGCAGAGAGGGATATGCTGAATAATTTTTTATCACATCTTTTTATCAGACATTGGACACGCTACCAGATATCAAACACTTTCCATCCAGTCGTGAGATGGGGAAGTACCAGCAAAGCCAAGAGGGCTCCAAGGAGGAGAAAATATTTTATAAACACAAGCACTTTGTGAAGCACTCTGAGGGATGCATAACTAATCTGATATGACAAATGATTCAGATAAAGATCTTCCAACACAGAGCACAGAATGGACTCTCATAAACAGCACACATTTAGAACTAGATGTCTGACCCACACCAGACACAGCTGTAAGGGGTAAAGGAAGCCTCCACCCTCAGAAGATGCTGGGCATGGAGCTGCTCTCCTGAAGCCCTGGGGAGCAGGGGGCTCTGTCCCAGCAGCTGACTTCAACCCCAGCATCTCTGGAAATGGGAGTGGGGCCAGGGCGCCGTCTTGCCATGATGATGTTCCTTGTACCCAAACAGGCTCTGAAGGCAGGGTGACACCAGAAACAGAAGCACTGCTGGTGACAACAGCATACCCTGTTTTCTCCAGATTAATAAGAAATGCTCTGTTTTTGTGTTTGTCCTCCTGGCATGCTCAAGGACCTTGGGCCAGCCTGGTCATCTCCCCAAGCCTTGGCTTGCTCACATCATTTATTGTTGAATAATGAATGCTACAGAAGAACGTGCATTACTACTCCACACTCCCCTCACCACAAGCTGGTTAACGGAACACCACAGAGCATCCTCAAGTATTTATGATGCATGCATACTTTATTAGTCAGAGAAATTATGCCAGGTAGTGATGAGTCAACAGAAGAATGAGGAGTGTGATATCTTAGAGTAATGAATGCTATTGTGCCTACGTTTCAGTACAACGGCTGCTGCATACCAGCAATGAATAATCCCAGGTTTTCATGTCAGAAGATACCCACTTACTACATGCAGTTTTTCTTTAGCAAAATAACCTACAGTCCCTGCCCTGCTCACAAGCATCAAAGGGAGATTCTCGCATGTTAAGAGCAGCATTTCTTTTCACTGTTGTTAGGCAATGAAGACATTGTCTTGAAAATTTTGGATTGGATTCTGCCTTTGGTGGTTACCAGGTCATTCCTGAAAGCAATCTACACCTGTGGGGAGGCTGTGATGGCACAGGGGAGAACAGGGCAATCCTCCCCTCTTGCTGCAGGGAGGCCAGCCAGGCAGGACTGCTGCAACAAATGCCTCTGGGCCACCATGAGGGGCCTGAGGAAAAAGCAGCCTCATCCTCTGGCAGTGGAAGCCTGGGAGAGCTCGTTCGGATCCCACGTCACCGGGATGATCAGACACCCTGGCACGAAACCCCAGGAGACGTCTGCAGAACTTTCTGCGCACGCTCTCCAAAGTTTCTGTTTCACTCTGAAAAAAAAAAGACCTGCTGTGGATTTAACTACTTTCCCGTCTTTTTAAGCTAAGAGCTCATCACTTTTGACTTAAGAAGTCTCACTTCAAAAAAAAAATTAAAAAATGAAAAAATTCACAGATGTCGTGGAAGGCAAAAGACACTGTGTGAAATCTGCAAATTCTGGCCCTCATCAATAAAAATTCAAAATGTTAAAAACATGGGATAAGGTAGAATGTCAGTCACTCTTTCCCACAGCATTTCATGCCTGCTTTGTGGTGTATATCTACCAAATGGTAGGCTCCTTGAAAGAGAACCATTTTCCTTTTGTTTGGTCCTGAGCACACAGTTGGAAGTTCAGGCATCTAGCACACAGAGAAACATTCTTGTATGCTCTTTGCCTAATTTTAAAATAAGTTAAATAGAATATGCATAATAGCCATTTAGATAGATCAAAGGCAGCTGGAGCCACCCCTGGTGTTTACTTCCAAACCATTACACATCACTAGCAAGATATTCCCCATGACCCTCTGATCTCCCAAGTTTCATAAGCAATGCTAAAATCAGAAGCAACGGTGAGCTTTCAGTCCATTCCCTTTTCTCCGAAGTCCTGTTAAACAATGAAACACACCTGGGCAGCCCCTGTCTCATGCTCCTGGTGGATACCAGCACCACTGCCATGCAGCAGCTTCTGGTTTTGTTGGCTGCCCAGGGCAGTGCAGGGTCCATGAAGAGACAGAAGCCAGTCTGGCTGTGAGACACAGCTCCTACAGCTGTGCAGAGGTCCTTCTATAAGCTAAGCCATCGCTACACCAGGATGAACGCCTCGCTGGGAGGCTATCTCCATCTAACCTATGGTGCTGAAATAATGGTTAAGCTCACAACAAAACTGAGGCGCAGGCAAACCTCATCGCCCAGAGCTCAGCCCCAGCAGGCCGCCAGTTTTTCTGCTCCTGGAGTGTTTCTGGTGTATGTCAAAAAAGAGGGGGCATGAGGTAACAGCTGGAATAAAACCAGGTTCCCCCACGGGCAGGGAGCGACGGCTCACACCAGACCTGGGAGGAAGCTTTCATGAGCTTAAAAACAGCTGGGCTGACAATGCCTCCACTTATATTTTTTTCCCCTGTAACCTTTGTGTGAGCTTCTGAAAGGAATGGCTTTATCTTATAAACCCTCAGTTGTGGATGGAGTCACCCATACAGCTGGTGGTGCCCTTCAGCCGTGCCCCTTGCACTGTGAGCCTTGGATGCCCACGGGGATGGAGGTGCTGGTGCCAGTGAGCTCGAGCAGGACTCAGAGACTGCCCCGAGTCCTGTGGGCTTCCAAGACTCCTGGTAGATGCAGAAGGTGTATTTTGGATCAGTATGGACACATCATCTGGAATTTGCTCTTTCCACACCCGTGCTTTTCGGCCTGTGAGGCTCCAGAGAGGAACCTCCCGGTGCCCCACCAAGCTGTGACTTAACACATCCCCATCTGTTGCCGTGGTTAAAATTTCTTCTTTCCTTTTCAACTGTTCCTCTCTGAAGGCCCTGACCAGAACAATTCCACTCCCAGCACCAAACCCTTATCTCTCCTTAACAATCCTCACCATCCTCTATCCCCCCAGCGACCTTAAAAATGTTGAACACAGGGGTGCAGACCCAGGTGCTTGCTGGAAATCAAAACCAGAGGGAAGCTGGAAAAATAACAGATTCTTGCAGAACTTTTTTGCTTCACAGGGAGGCCACCAAACACTCCCCTGCCACCAGGCGCTCACCAAATGGCCCGCAGCACCCGCAGGCTGAGGAGCAAGCGGCGAAGTTGTGACTGAGGCCTACATGGGTAGTGAGGGAGCTGGCTGATGCGGTCTGTTTGATCAAACCATGCTTCATTTATGATTGATGAAATACCTAGTTCTGCTCTCCGTACGGAAATATCCATAGCGGCGTACACACGGCATTCCTACTGTGTCAAACAAAATACAGTTTTTCCTTATTTAATTTTGGGGAAAGAATCGCAGTTTCATAATGGGTTGCGCGCATCCCTGCAGAGGTAAAAGCACCTCTAAATTGACAAAGTGATTCCCACAGAAATGTACCAAGCACATACAGCAGACAATCATTGTTTCAGGCTCATGTATTAATGAAGTAGAAGTTACATTCCCTTTACAGCCACTGTCCTCTAGCACTCCCCTACTCGGAGGAAAACAGCGCTTCATAATGCTGACAAGAGCAAAGTTTATAAAGGTGTCTTTTAAATATCTGACGATAAACACCAGCAAGAGATGGCATTGGAAAATGTACACTGGACAAGGTTCTTTTGCAGGAGCTGCGGAATATTCCCTGCTTTTCAGTATTTCATTTTAAATGCGATTCCCACCTTCCTCTGAGAATGTTTTAGTGACCTAAGTCATGTATCGCATGAAAGTCTACCAAAGTCTCTGTCTCACAGCTTCCACAGCACTAATACAGGACTAAAACCATCAATAAAAATGTTTTCATACTCTATGTGTCAAAATCAATTTTCCTAATAAGTATGGCATTTCTTCTAAGATGAACAAATTTAGTAATTTTCTTTTTACTTCTCATTTTTTGTAATTATGATGATATCTGTCTAGCCTAATATGGAAGTAAATTGGGAGTGATACCATGCGACTCGTATTGAGAGATAGTAGTCTGATTCTTAAGAAAGCTGGTAACAATTTTTATAAGGCAATGCTAGTGAGAAGCGATAGTGACAGTCCTGGGAAGCAGGATCTGCTATTTAAGCCCAGAGCAGCTGTGACAGTGCAGATTCAGCAGCACTGCTCCACTAACTTATTAAAATTATTTTCTGGGAAATAAAATGCCGAACCCTTCAGTGTGCAAGGAGGTCATTTATTCCTACTTAAAGGGTCTCAGTTGAGATTCCCAACACAACTGCTCACAGTGATTTTCAGTAGGCATTGGATATAGATCACTAAAGCATCTCACAAAGGCTACTGAAAAGCCATCAGCTGGGAACAGCTTTTGGTCACTACTAAACAGGGGGCAGATTTGAACCAGTGACCTAGAAGTGAAAGACTTTGTAATCTGATTACCAATCCCTTGAGCCATCCCATCCCTCCCCTTTTCTTTTTTACTGATAACAGAAAAAGAGTCTTATTACCTAAGCAACTTTTGTAGCCTGTTAGCAATGCAAAAGCTTTCATTTAGTGCTTAAAAAGGAAAGTCTCATGGGCACGCTTATTAGCCCATCTCAAGCACAGACTCTGTATTATTTTTCCCTATTAATTTCAAAATAAATGTATTGGTATAAAAGTGTAGCACAATGCTTTTTCTGATAATGATTTATAGTAAAGTTCTTGCTGATTAAAATAGGTGCTGATGAGAGGTTTTTACATAGCTGTGGAGTCAACAGATCCCTTACTGGCAAGCAAAGAGACAACATGCTCCTTTTGTCAGCAAATACTCCAAAGAATATACATGCTTTACAGAGGTACGGTGCGCAACGCTGATGATAGACATCTAAATGGCTTGCTTTTCATACAGAAATTGTATTTTTAAACAACTGTAAAGATGAGTTTTCTTATGCAGAAACAAAGCGGGATTGCTTGGTAAGTATTACAGTCTGATCATAAAATATCATTTTAATGTACTAACGTGATCTTCCAAGTATGCCAGGACATATTTAAGCACTGGTGAACATTAGCCTTTATGACATGGCAAAGCTATTGTTTCTCCTTTCCCTTCTTGGTCCTCTTCTCAAGACCCTCAGGAAGAAATCTGGGAGACCTTTCCTGTCAGTTTCCTACTTTTTTTTTTTTTTTTTATTCCCCAGACATTGTGGCCTGCACATTAACACTGCTTCCTTTGGCTTGAGGTAATAAACGATTAGCTACAGCATGGTGGTGCAGTGTTCTTGTTATTCTTCACTGTACTACACTCAGCCAATGTCTCAAAAATTAATGCAAGTGTATCAGGATCTGAAATTAACTTTTTATAGCCATAAGCAACATCCTGCTAGGAGGGGGAAAATCCTATTATAGCAGTTCTGGCATCTCACTGCTTGTGGACTGTTAGTACTAACAAAATAAGATTTCAAATTATAAAATGGTGAATACAAAAAGAGCTGTTCTGTATTGATTAAACATTTTTTTCTTTTTGCTTATGAACCAATAAAGCAAAACTAGGCAACGCTTGCTCCGGTTAAATGACAGATCTATTACTAAACATCAGCGAGGAGATCAAACTGTCCAAGAATACTACATCATTATACAGAAATAAATAGAAAACATACATATTTGTAAGCAACATGCTACACTGTCCTCTAAAGTTGTGCAATAACTTTCAGGACGATTTTTCAGAAAACTATGTGCTCACTTTAATGTTTAAAAGTATATTGCTAATAACTGAAACAGCTCATAATCGCTTTGGTATTTACAAGAGATTATGCTGGACTCATACAAAATATTTTCAATTCACTGCACAAAATATAATCTGTTGTTATATTGATCTACCTTTTAATAGCTATCAGTTCTGGCTACGGCAGTATTTTAGGAGTTTATTAAAAATTACATCTGGTGTGTACTGAAATCATAATGTTTTAAGTGGCTGAATATCAGAACTTGTATTGCGACAGCCTTTAGTTGTACTGATCGCCCATCACCTCGACTAACAGATCACTTGCAGGGATCGGGCCAAACAGCTGCTAACTACACACGTCTAGGAGTGATTTCTACGGGAATCTTTACACGCTCACTGAAGGCCAGCGACAGCCAGCCAGGAAGAATATTTGTGCTGAACGCCAGAATTTAGAGCAAAAATTACACCGCAGTGGACACAGGGCCTGGTCCTGGCATCAGTGGATGACAGATCCAGCCTCCAGGGAGGGCAGCCACAGGTGAAGGGATGAATGCTGCTTTAAACCAGGAGGCTTCGTCTCCTGAACCTGCGCCCTGGCATTTTGCAGCGGGCAGAAGTGCGCAGCCTGGACAGCGTGCTGCTCTCACTGCCCAGCTTCACTGGCTGTAGAAGACACCAGACAGAGCTAACAGCAACGTCTGGCATTTTTGCACCAAACTAGGATGTTTCTGTTTTCATAGCACTGGTGTAATGATGCTTGTGAAACATCACCTACTTTTATTCATGGGATCGACACGATCACTCAACCTCTTTATCAGACCCCGTGCGAAACAACAGCGTGGTGAAAAGAGCCCGGTAACAAGGGGTAAAAAAAAAAAAAAAAAAAATTTAACCAACCCCCCCAAACACCTGAACTCGGGGCAGCATCCCAGGCGCTCCGCTTGCCTTGCGCAGAGGAGGACAGGCACTGCCCCCTGGCGGCCCCCAGCCGCTCCGGCTTGGCACGATTCTCCGTCGTGTCGGCGACATGGCAGCGCTCCCCGGCCGCTCTCGGCGGGTTGCCTCCACCTTGGCTTCCCTGGGCACAGGGACGGCCCCGAAAGCAGACGATGTGCCGCAAAAGTCTGCTTAATTTGGGCTGGCTGGCAGAGCCGAGCCAGGCTTCTGCAGTTCCTGCTTTGCAGTTCACGCTTTTCAATTCATGCTTTGGAATTATTGATTTGTAATTCTTGCTTTGCAATTTTCTTCTAAAATTCTTCCTTCTGCAACTCTTGCTTCTGCAATTCTTCGTTGGTCTGCATCAACATGTGATGAAGAGAGAAAGGTGCTCATCTCGAGGATGTCATGCCCTGATAAGCCTCCTCATCCTCCCCGACATACAGGCCATAACACACGGGGACAAAGACAGAAGGTATGAGGGGACGGTGCAAGATGGCACTGGTTACAGGTGCATGGAAAAAGTCTCAAATGTTGCAAGAAGACAGATGCGAGGTGTCGAATTGGCTAGTTGTGTAATAACATAAAAAAAATCCAAAATAAAAATAAAATTGCATCCTGACAGCATGGTCCATTTGCATAAAAAGTGCTAGCGACGATTTGTAAATATATTCAGATCACAAGACGTTTGTATTCTGTTTTTCCATGTAAAGCATTAATAGACATTTATTCCCATCCTTGCATTTCAAAAACCGATGTACATAATTAGCCTTTTACAAAAAGATTACAATGTGCATCATAAATTGACTCCTGTTTAAAGTGAAGGCGGCAAATACGCATTAGTTCAAGAGAGAAATGACTGGATCCACAATGTGCCGAATGATAGTCGATTTAGACACCTTACCATAAGTATTAGGGTACAACTGCAGATGAAACTTTAATTGCGCAAAATTCATTAAATTCTCTGAAAGGCATATACGCATTTCTGCTTAATTTGAGTGAATAGCTGTAAAAAATGGACGTAAAAGTTTATGCCATTAGATTTTAGCAGTAACTCAGCATTATGACAAAGTCAGTGATGGTGACTGAAGTAATTTACCTGTATTTCACAGCAGATGCTGTACCTATGGCTCCTACCCATACGTATTTTTGCATCTGACTTAGGGTGCTGTCACCCGGAGCACCCAGCGCGAGCCCCCGAGCAGCATGGAGCTGTTGGGAAGGCAGAAGGTGATGGCATTCACACCTCGTAGAGACAATAAAGTCTTTACTTGCTTTTCTCTTCCTGCCACAGAGGTACCAGCAGCTGTTGGAAGGAGCAGAAGACATGGCAAGGTCGCCACGACGTCCAAGAGCATCCCACTACTGCACACAACCAAACTCGGGGCTGCACTTTGGAGGCTCCCCATGAGTTCGCTTTGCAGGGCAGAGCCTTCATTAATTACCCTCATTTCACACCACCCATGGCTGCCTCGAGGACACGAGGTGCAGGACACAGGCAGCGTGAGGAACCGCATGGCCAGCATTCCCCTGGGCCTACCCACTGCCTCCATGCGGGAGGCTGAAACCAAAACGGAGGCTTTTTGGTCACCCGCTCACTACCCAAGCGCCTGGCTGCGTTGGGCCGGTGGGCAGCAGCACCAAGGTTGCTGTGTGTGTGAGCGTGTGTGACAATGGACACAGGCAGGTGGACAGGCAGAGCAGCGCGCTGGCACAGGCTGCCTGGCCAAATGTAAGCAGATGCTTTTCCTACGGGAGGCGTCTCCCCAGCTACCTGATTTAGAAATATTTCTTTAAACTGCTGAAAGTTACTTCAGTATGTAAGGAAGAGAAGCAGAAGGCAGAAGGATTTTTTTTTCTTTCAAAATAAGGCATCTCGACGAATGTGCATTATATAACTAATTTTAATTTTAATTTTGTGCAGTTACAAACCATAGACTTGCTACCCCTTCCACATATTCATGCAGATCTCCCAAATATAGTGACATTGAAATTTCAAATTTCTTTTTTTCTATAGCACTTGCTTCACAATTACGGAGTAAAAAACTTCACTTAGATTGTACTTAGCAGAATGCTTCAAAATATAAAAAAATGTATCGAGTACATACAAAAGAAATGCAGTCCAATGCAATGCAAATACTAACTTATTATGTCCTATATCATGTAGTAAAAATCATTTTTACCCCCACCAAACGGGAATTTAGTCTCTACTTCAACAGTACAATTGCTTCTCTTTCTGTAGAAAGCAAGGCGGTGAGAAACGCATGGGAGTCTGCAGAGCAGGATGATTCTAATTGTTTGTCCTTGTTGCATATTATTCTTAAGACCACCACCATCTACTGCCCTTTCAGCAATAAAGTAGGGCTCAGGTGATGACCCCACTAAATCTGGTGCTACGCAGACTCTCTATATCATTCCCAGAACAGTCTTTCCTGTTGATAAATATGAACATGACAGAAAATCAGCATTTCTAGGGTGACTGTGAAGCTCTATCAGTGCCTTTTTCAGCGTGCTGAATCTGATCACAATTGTCTGGGAGTTCTCGATCAATTGTCTGGGAGTTCTCGATCATTTAAACACCCCATTTCATCTAAAAAAAAAAAAAGGCATAAATAATCTTTAATGTAAAATCATAGCTCTCTCTCTCTTAAAAAACACACCAGAGTATCTTACATGTGATGGAAGTTTGCCAGTTAGTTCATCAAAAGGCTTTGAGCGAAGGGCAGATACCATGTATGATGCATGGAAAGTGAAAATGTTTAAGTGGGAATGAAGTAGAGAAAAATATTTTTAATTGCTACGTGATCTGTCACATTAGCAATACCTGGACTTTGAAAAGATCTCCCTAGCAAAACAACACAGAACCACCCTTTATCTTTAGCTACACGTCTGTAAAATGAAAATGCCTTAGTGACATGGAAGAGAGATGACATTTCAGACATTCTAGTTTTTCCAATCTCAAAATACTACTGTTTTACAAACTAAAACAAAACAAAACAAAAAACAACAACAAAACCCCCAGACTTTGGAATTTCATTCTGTATGCAGTTACTTGGAAAAAATTAGCCCTGCTTCTGAAAAATAATATCTTTTCCCAAGGAAGTTAAATCTTTCACAGGAAAACTTAAAAATACATATTTTTACATGTTTTATGTCTATTTTACTCAGACCCTATCAGTAATGGACTCTCTTGCACACTTGATGTAGAAGATCCCAAGCAATCAAACAATTATTAATTATTCAAAATCCTTAATTCAACACATCCAGAACTTTACTTGGGCTGCAAATATCTGCTAAGAAAATCTCACTAAACAACATTGGCGAAGGGTATCAGAAACTCTGGAAGTGCCTATATACAACTTCATCACATTTTTCTAATACAATTGCTTTATTTAACAGCACAACATTACTCGTACTGTGAATATTTTTTTTCCCAGGAATTATCTTTACCTGAAGAGATTAGATTTCCTAGCCTCATTTTAATTTTTAATTGCTTACAAACAATCGTGTTCTGTCCTTTCTTTTCAGAATTGAAGCTGTTGTTTGCAAAAGATCTCTTTTACTACCAGAAATTTGTGGGGTCTTACTGCCTTGCTTAGCTCACACACACAACTAAGTCCAGCATTTTTCTTCAACTGAATAACACAGATAATGGGCTGGTACGAGACACCCAGACTCTTATTTATTTCAGAATTAAAAAGCAAATTCCACTCCGCACTTAAGAGATTAGCCCATATATAGCCAGTGCCTATCTTCTACGTTCACCGACTCAAATCTCAGGAAAAGACAGCTTACAGAAAGTTAAAGTGTTGCAGATGCACAATCTGTGCGCAATGCAGACACACGATATTTATACCACTTACACAGGACACTATTGCCTATAACAAAATAGTTATCAGTACAAATATACACTGATTTCATTTACACATTAAAACAAAAAAGAACAGATTTCCAGTTACTATCCAACTTTTTTTTTTTTTTTAGATTTTTGAAATTTGCAATTGTACACTCATCCTCTATGCTATAGGAAGCCCAGATTTCATCATAGGTGCAAAAACCAGAAAAGATCCTCTGTACCAATAGGTCAATGCATTCTTTTGCAATTTTAATAATGGCCTGTCCTATTACATTTGTTATTCATATAGAATAAGGATTGAAAATTTTTAGGCATTATATAGTTTTCTTCTGGAATATTAGCTTTGTGGCTTTGAGAGGCCATTTTCTAAAGATCCTAATAGTCAAATGACATCTTGGGAAATGTTACATTCTCACTGCATTTGCATGATAATGAAGATGAAATTTCATATACGCTACCTGAAGTATACTTATCTAAGTTTTGTTTTACTGAATGACCAAAGGAATATGTTCCCTAAGCCAAAGTATTGCAATACAATGCAATACATTATTGCTTTTGTGAAAGACATGAAACTATAATCCAAGTGATAAAAAAAAAAAAACCTCTGTAATTTATGTAATAGTGTTAATATGATCTCAGCCGTGTATCTCTGAATACTTATTTCCTTTGAAGAAAATTCTACAGCATCCACAAAAATACCCATTTTCAATTTTTAAAAAATTATGAAGGAGCATCTCTGTGATGCTCAGGAACATTTTCATAACATTATTATTTTGTTTAGCAGCATGCAGTACTATCATGAGCTTGGTAAAGTTCATGTCAGCTTATTCACTAGATATGAATCACCCTTCAGGTATAATCGCATTTCACCTGCACCTATGGGAAAGTCCATGGGTCAAATCATTTTCTGACCACAGAAATATGTTTGAGGGATTACAATAATGGGCATCATTTCTGTAATTAGGCATATGTAGGCAAATATGTGGCTCTCAGAAATTCCAGCCGTGGTCTGCAGTGTTCCTGCATGCAGCTTGTTAATGCAGGGAACATTCAAAAGCTCTGTCCTCTACAAGGGTAAGCCAAGACCCGGCTCCCAAACCTGGGTTTTGAAAGAGCCTGTGGCATACCACTTCTGTGACAACAAGTACATTATAAGAAAGTATTTGTCTTCTCTGATCAACACAGAGCTGATCAATCATCAGTCTGTCTGCCTACCAACTTAATGTTATCTATGTGATTTGTTTTGAAGTACAGATATAGAAAACCGAAATCTAACTACAGTTTTATTCCGAAGATGCAATTTTTTAGTATTTTTGTAAGGATGAAGAAAAATCAGTACAAAATCACACAAGTTACAAACTGGCAATACTAATCTAAGCAAAGACACCAGCACACGCACTCTTACATTAAGTCTCTACTTATAATTGCAAACTCTTTGAAGAGAGAGTAGTTTTGATTTTTGTTTAAAGCTACAGGCATTGTTTTTTAAGAAAAAAAAAATGAAAACAACAAAACCAGCATGGAATAAGTGGTATACACAAAGGCGATTTTATTTAACATAGCTTTTCAATACATTCCAGTCTACACTGCACTACAGCTGCAGAAACACAACCAAAATAAAAAATAAAAAATAAAAAAAAAAAAGAAAGAAAGAAAGAAAGAAAAAATACTTATCCTGGAAAAAAAAAAAGCCTATACTCAAAGGAACATCTGAATAAAATTGAGACATCTGCAGTAAAGTTTTACCTTCTCCCTAGAATGTTTGAGATGAACTCAGTGTAACACTGTCTTCCAAGAAAAGACACAGTGATCAATGCAAGAGCACATCAGGCTCCCTTGGACAGGCCAATCAATGCAAGAAAGAACCTTGCCCAGGGCCTTATGCAAATAGGAGCACGTCCTGCAACCCAGGGAGGGAACATGCGCAATAGATCAATGGGATCTGAAAAACCTTACAGCTATATCAGCCTCAGACAGTAAATATATAATGATGAATCCCTCACGTTCGTCGTGAACTCTTAAACTAGGTTATTTTCAACAGCTGGTTTAAAAATCTGCCAGGGCTGTACACAGCAGCAGCGAAGAAGTAGAATAAGATTGTCTGGGGTTAATTTGGCCACATCTTTTAAGACCGAGGAAATGCAATCTACGTACTTTAACATTTGCAAAATGCTGAAAGTTGTGTGCCAGCCTTTGTGATTTGTCAGGGTATGGATGGAGTGGGGTCGTGGCTGGGGTTTTGTGTTGTTATTTTGATATTTTGATTTTTTCTAAAACCTTCTCAGTAAGTGCTCAGTGATGTAGAATAATAAACAGGTTTATCATTTACAAGAACTACAATAACAAAGATCTAACATTCTAATCATCACTCTGTTGATTGAAATTTATTCTTGCAAAGACTATTGTAATTCTTTTTTTCTATCCTTAACTATTTAAGACTATACTTTAATGGAATTAGAGAAAATACTAAGGCAAAGCAGCTGACAGTTGCAACACCAAAACTCAAAAGCACCCCCAAACTGAAATAAAACTTGCTAAGGTATGCAAAGCGATATTCACGACCATATAGGTTCACCAACTACTTGTTGTAGTAGGTGGTGACTTGGCACATCAAAAATACTGAAATAATTATTCTTCCTATGGACACCTCTGAAGTATGATTTCCTAAACATCATTCATTATCTGTTCCTGGGAAAACTAGTGGGGAGAGAAAGGAGGAGGAAGAAGGAACAGGCAAAGGTGCCTACAGAAACTTTTCGCCTGGAATTCCTGGCTTTTGAAGATCACTAACTGCTCCTAACTTCACAGCACAAAGGTATAATGCTCCTGTCGAAAAGCTCCTGCCACCTCAGGATAAAATATAATCTAGGTATTGACAGGCAAATAAAATGGCCTGGCTTAATCAAGCTTAATCAAAACCTCACATTCTGTATTTCGACACTGCACAGGTGAGGTTTACTATTACATTTAATTTATCTTGGAAAATAGAAAAGATAGGAAAATAACTAATTAAACTATTTATTTTTCTTGCATTTGTGAGGAAAATTTACGCTTGCGTTTTGATACTTAGCATTAAAATCTCAGCGTAGTTCTGTGGTGTTAAAAGCACAATTTTCTCAATGAATATATGTGCAAAATCTACTTACATATTTTTACTTGATATCATATTCAAGTAAAGCCCTTAAATAGGATTATTTTAACATTTAAACACTGGTGCTCATGCTATTATTAATATTAAAATATTTCACTAACATACTGAAAAGCTATGTAACACATCTTCACTAGATTAAAGAAAGGAAAGTTCCAGGATAAAATGCAAATTCCAGCTGTTTCTTACAGTGCCATAGTTTGAGAGTTCCCTTCACCAGAAATATGTTTGGATTCCTTTTACTCCACGTGGATTTGCAATGCCTAATATATTATTAATTTGCAGCTCCCTTGGTTGATCCACTAAACCAGGTCTTAAAGTCTTATAAAATCTCTACTGTTCCACACAAAAGCCATACATATACTTTTCAACATAATTAACATTTAAATTAACAGTAACACAATACACTTGTGTAGTCTAATTGGCGTAAGATCTTGTCATGGAAATGGGAAAAGTATGAAATAATAGTAAGACATTTTCATTTTTAAGTGCTTATTTTTCATTAAAAAAAAGAATTTAAAACAGCCTAATATTTCAGATAAAATCTAAACACATCACAAAAGCTGTCAGGGAATAATATATGTGATATTCCCACTTTCTCCATCATGTGAGCAAATCCAAAACTTCTACTTTTCTTATTAGTGTTCATACATGCATTTAAAGACATCTGCAATCCCTTCAGACTGTGATGATGTCATATGTTGTATAATCTTTACTACTAACCTGTTCTGCGCCCCAGCCTACAGATACACAGAACAACCTACAAAGTTAAATAAAATGACAGGATTTTTCATATTGTACCTTCTGAAAAAAAAAAACCAAAAACCAAACAACACTACTCTTGTTATTTGAGTCTTCAGTCAGACCAATGTGCAACCATTTTTGGGTGCAGACACCACACCTACGTAAAGTGGTGTTCCAGAAATGTCACTTTCTTGTCCAGTGCACCTGCAAAGGATGAGGAAAATGGAAAGGTATATACCAAATGGGTAAAAAGTTGTATCTGATGGTAAGAGGTTTGGGACAGACAACTGTCTCCCACTATAGGTGATGCATTTCCCACAGTCTGAAAGAGCTCTGGTGAGCACGAGATGATTCAGACACAAAACAACTGTATGGAGATGCACATCAAAAAATTACAATTAGCATCTCTGCAAAGCTGGGGCAACCAGTGAGGAAATTAATGGAAATTATCGAGAAACTGGGTCTTGGGAGTTAACTATTCTGATCAGCGGCAGACAACACATCTTGAAGAGATGGTTTCACCCACGTTATCACGTTGGCTTTGTCAGGTTCCAGGGCTGAAGCTGATACTCACAATCGAAAGGACAAGCCACATGTTCTCTGAATGTGGTTCTGTGCTTTGGCTTTTTTTTTTTTTTAAGCTAGAATTTGAAATGAAAAATAAACTGACTGATAAGTAAGCTGTCTCACAGAATTTAAAACAGTTAAAACAATGGAGGAGAGGATACTGATACAAAGGAATTTATTGAGCCAGAAGGAAGTTTCTAGTCAGATATAGGGATAGATGCCAAATATGGTTTTATTTAACATCTTCATTAATGATCTGGAATTAATTAAATTTGCAGGTGACATTAAAGTGGGAGAAACTGCCAAGAGAAGTAAGGCATGAAAGAAATACAAAATGAGCTTCCAAGATTCATAGACTTTTAGCACAAAAGGGATTATTATGACAATCTAGTTTGTTATCCTGCGTAGCAAGGCCAGAATGGAGATAGATTTAATTTGGAAGAATGTGAGGTAGTATTGTTGGAAATAAAATCATCTACTAGACTCAATACCACTAGGGAAAGGGAAATTGAGGACACTAAAATACTGTATCTGTGAACATTAGCAGTTATGAAATTCAAAGCAACTTTGCAAAAAAAAATTGAGTAGTTTTGGCTGCATTGACCAAAATGTAGCACAGCAGAACAAAGGTGCTGAAGTTTGCCTTGAGCTAACTATAGTAACTACATTTACAACATAGAGTTTAATTCTTAGCAAACTACCAGAAAAATGTTGACAAATAATATAGAATTCAGAAAGGAATACAAGAAATAAAAAAAGAAAAAAGAAAAAAGAAGACCTAGTTATATATATCATTGGGCTACAATAGAAACAAGTGGATGGAAGTACGAGAACAATTGCTCAAGATCAGAAAGCTTCTCTTACCAGAATCTAAAAATAACTGCTCACTGTGTAGTGCACTGAATTTAAAATAATGAAAAGAAATTATGAAAATATAAAACTACTGAGATCATGGGGCTCTAAAAAAGTCACTGCAGGGAAACACAGAAAGTGCTTTGCCTTTGACCTCCAAATTCCAGAGGACATAAACACGTACTTCCAAGTAAATGGATTTCCAAGTAACTCTTACTTTTACCCACCTCCAGTTCTTCATTCATTTTATAATTAGCATTCCAACTTCGGTGTCAAACTAGAAAATTAATATGAACAGGCCAATGAGATGTAAAGTAATGATGGGTGGTGCAGGCAATTAGTATTCGGTGTATTGTTTCGGGCCGTGAAACACTGCCCTTCTCCTTTTGGAAGAAGCAGGGAAGGGGCACATGTACTGCTAGCCTGCAGACCATGGATTAAACTGAGTGAAGCATGAAATATTAAATTAGCAAATGATTAAGAGGAAGCAAAATGTAATGAGGTCGAGCAAGTTATCCAGAGTAAGGTAACGAGTAGGGATGAATATTCAAAACTTGAGTCCTGCTCTGGAAGTGGCAGGACAGCCAGCTCTTGGGAAAGGGAGAGATGTTGATCCTTACAGCGATCCCCTACCATCATCCAAGGTTGAGAGGGTCGGGGATGAACTAAGAAACTGGATGCGTACACTGGGTGTCTAAACTCAACCAAAAAATAAAAAATAAAAAAGGAAAAAAGGACGGAAAAGGACATGCAGCCACAGTAGTGAACTGTGTGCCTCTACTTGGTAATCATTCATCATTCTTCTGCCTCTCCTGTTAGCCTTTCTCTAGACTGCAAGCTCTTCAGGACAAGGCGCGACTATGTGGTTGCTACTACGATGCAAATGGATAATAACAATAAATGGTACCAAGTTAAATAACAATACCAGTGCAGACTTGTCAACTTACTTATTTAGGCTGAAAGAGGGGAACTTAACCATCACCTAAAATGCTTATCTGCCCTGTGATAAAATGAGAAAAAAATGTATATATACGTGTATTTGTATGTATATGTCAGTAGCAACCAAACATTATAAGAAGTTGCCATCAATAAAGCAGGCAGTGATACTTTAATACTTTTTGATAGATCTGTCATTTCACTTGCTCACTACTGTAACCACTGACAAGTGAATCTGCAATCGTTGTTGCTTTCTACTGCAGGCTGAAATTTATACATTTAAAAAATCATCGGCAGAAATAAGTCTACTATTTCCAAAAACAGGTGAGGAGACAAAATGTTGTTTGTAAACACTGTTGTTTGTGGGGTTGATCTGGTATTGGACCAAACTCAGTGCTTCCAGAGTTTGAAATGGGAAATTTAGCCATGGAGTGAGCCTGGAGTCAGAGAGAGTCTCTAGAAAAATTAATCCAAAATAGGTCCAATTGTTTGCAGCTAAAAATACCCACCTGCACACACTTGCTTTCACAGGAACATAGACTCCTGGGTCAGACCAAGGCCCTGCTGTCCCAGCCAATTACTCTCACAATTCTTGTCCTATGTGGGTCAAGCTAGGTAGGAGTTTTGTCCCAGTCCTCTTGTTCCCAAATAGACCTTCCTGATCTAATGGTGAGAGACCTAATTCTACCCTAAATTTATTCATGGCCACTTTTAATCCATTTGTTCCTGTGCCAACATTGTTCTTTGGCTTAAATGGCTCTCCCTCCCTGCTGTTTACTCTCCTGATATATTTACAGAGTGCTATCAATCCCTCTAAGCTTTCCTTCGCCAGGCTAAACAAGCCATGCTTTTTTAAAGTCTCCTTCGGTAGCACAATACAGAACAGACACTGAACTTACTTTTTGCAGAAGCTATCAAAGTTAAGTGTATTAGTAAACTACACCATTCTTAATAAGACTGATAAGCCCAGAGGATGTGTGCACTGTTTCTATGACTGTATTGATCCCAGTGCTCTAGGCAGGTGGGACATCTCCATGTGGCATTGCACCACTTCACGTGAGCATATCTTTCCTCTTTTCCCGTAAAATGGGCTCTCCATCGCTCTGAGCATCCTGACACTTCTTCCCTCCATCTCTTCCATCTGGAATTAATCTTTCCGAATGTGGGCAATCAGGATTGTCTTAAATTATCTAAGATAAATCTCACCAGCACGCTGGCCAGCATTAATATTTCTCTTCCTCTGACAGAAACAGCGAACAAATCACAGGATCACATTTGCCTCTTTTATTGCTTTATCTGGTCATTCACTTACAGCTATTGCTGATCAAATCACAACTCCAAGGGCTTCCCTTTCTTTGCTGTTTCCTATTGGTGCAATCACAGTTTATTTACAAATTCAGATGATGAGCCAGTAAATATATCTCCAAGTTTGCATTATTTCCTTTAATTTCTATTACTATAGAAATTCTGCTCCTGAATACTAATGGTGACTTCACTACTTTATGTGATGAGCCAATTTCCTTAGTGCATACTTACTTTTGGTTCCAGTGTCATAATGCAAATGCAAAAAAAAAAAACCACAACAAAAAACAACAAAAAAAGCCCCAAGGCCAAACCTCGGTGACTCTGGTAGTGGTCCTAGTCCAACTCTTTTTACAGAACCCAGACTGTTTCTCCTTTAGGTCCTATTGTTCACCATTGTTTCTTGTTTTCCCTTTTCAGATGGACAAACACTCCTCCACGAAGCACAAGAGAGTATAGCTAAAATAACTAAATAAAAATAACTCAAGATACTTATTTTATTTTTAGACTTATTTTGGGGGCGTCCTAAGAATGGCTGACCTGACCCATAGAGCTCATAACTAAAGCAGACAAGACAAAAAGATGAGACCTAAGGCAGGTTCAGTTGGGTGAAATGATCTGCCCAAACACTGGACATACAACCCAAGTCCCCACAAACCCATGAGACAGGGCCCCATACTGCTTTCCCTAATTTCAGTTGATGTTCAACATTTAAAGAATCTCTTTATTTTTTTTTTTTTCAATTTGAAGTTAAACTACAGAGTGTTAAACTACAGAGACATTTTGTTTTCTTTCCTCCACTATAGATCTGGGTCACCGAGAAGTTTTGCTCCTCAGCTCTCTTCTCTCTCCCGTGCCTCTTATGGCTATCACAGATCATGTGTTACTCCTGCCACACATCAGTAGATCCATTTCAATGTAATAGGTCAGACGGGAATTAAGAGTTGCATATACACAATACCCAATCGATGCTTACCAGTTCTTGAGCCAAATGAAATACAGTAAATAAATGAATAAATAAATAAATTTATATACAAATAACAATAATAATAATAATAAAGTAAACTAAATATAACAAATGATTCAATCTGAAATTTCATAAAATCACATTAATGAAAAGCTAATGACAGGTTCACAGCCAAACCATTAAGGTTCTTAAACATCATTTTGCCTGTGCCAGAACAGTGGTGCAGCCACAGAGGCTCGCTCCCATGTAGTTCGGCATGTGTCCGTTTATCATCGTTATCATTACGACATCTATTATCTCTAGCTAGGGTTAGGTCCTTGCTGTACTCAGCACAATGCAACAAAACAAAGTGGCAGTGTATTGAAGAGCATATCTTAAAATGATGGGGCTAAAATTATTTTAAATGGACAAAATTGGCTGATTTTGATGGAATTAGCACACTATGGTGGGTACTGTAATTTGAAGAGCATGTTTTAAGGGCACTCATTTTAACGAAGCTGCTTAAAAATACACACACACATACACACACAATTTTATCTACACCTCTGTGCAAATTGCCAATATATACGTCCAACATTTTAGCCAGCAAAGACTATAATGAATAGTCTCTCATTTATTCAAAGACAATGAGCCTACTTTCCTTCTTCTTTTTTAATTATATCGCATTCCCCCATACACTTTGTATTTTTAAAGTGAATGCTGTAAGCTGGAGATACCACTGTCAATTCTCACAATTTTGTCATGATTACCGTGATATTAGGTAGTTGTTTTCTTACAGATATTATTTAACTGCAATGATAGAGTTACTGGTAAACAAAAAAGGTACACTTTTGGTTCATTGTGAAACCCATTAAAAGGCAAAGCCCAAGGTCTCAGGAATATATAAGGCAAAGAAGAGAAATATTCTAAAAAATCTTTTTTTTTTTTTTTTTTTAAATCTCATGATGTTGAATACCCAACTGATAATTTTGAAAGTTTAGATTTAACAATTCTCATGACTCTGAAATGAGTAGTTGTCATGAGTGACTTTTATAATGACGGGCATGGATAGTTTTAAATGTCACCCCGCATCCTAGGACCAGCCTTTCTTTCCACCTCTACAGGCAGGCAGTCCCCACTATTGTAATTAGATCTGCAGTGGATGGTCACAGGACTCAGGTAAGCAGTGGTGCCCAAGATATCATTTCTCCTTCTGCGAGGGTCTTTCATGCAGGCAATGACAAGGGAAAACATTCTTTTTAAAGCAAAATAATTGTAAACCCACAAAATTTGGCAGAAAAACTCAAAGGAGGCGTTGTACCAGAAACTTATTTTCTGTAAACTAAATATAAAATTGACTCCATCAACTTGAAATTCTCACTTTCTGTTAAATTTCATAAAATTATTATAAGCTGGGAGTTGGGAAAGTTCCACAATTTACCATCAACTACAGCAAGCTGCTTCTGAAAATAAATCCCTCTCTACACTGGGTAAGGGATAACAGAAGTAAGAAGATGAGATGTGTTCATGAATCATGTTTTGAGATTTTCAAAATCAGTAATTAGCAGAACACAGTGACCCAACAACTATTTTTAGTGTTGTATATTTAAAAAGTAATTTATGTTTCGATATTATTAGATGCACATTTAATTTCAAGCCACAGTTACACAAAGTTTTAATTACTAAATATTAAGATACATTTTAGCATATGATTTATGATTAGCATTTGTAATTCAAGCTATAAACAATATAACTAATTACATTTATTGGTGGAACTTTAGTTCCCACACATGTTCAATCACTTTCAATTATTTCCCTAGTAATCTACGACTCAGTAAGGTACAGAAAATGTGTTCCTACATAGCAGTAACTGGATAACAGTTTCTGTGCATTCAAGTATGATGTTACAGATTTGCCCTGTTTTTCTTAACATAATACAGCCACAAACATGCAAAAATGCAGCCAGAAAAGCTGCAAATGCCAATTCAAATGTTAGATGTTGTGGCACGTATCTGAAAATTGTAGTCAAGTGTTGCAGTCCCTTACTAAACTGGCCAGTAAGACATAGCTTGATTTTTGTTGTGAGGTCAAATTCAGAGCTGAGGCGAGGTTTGGCCACCAAAGACTTGCAAGGAACAAACATATATGCTTCTCCTTTTGTACCAACTTCACAGCTGCTACGTTGATGCTACCAACAGCCACGAACAAGTCATTGCTTAATATCAGTTTTCTTCTCTGCTTAACACGAACGTGCCAGGTTTGTATCCAGTGCCTTGCACCATGAAGAAATGATGAACCAGAAATCTCTGGTGATTAAGATGATTGCAAACAATCAGGACAGATCCAGCAGCACTGAGCGCACAAAATGAATTCAAAAGATATTCATTGAAAACCCAAGTGTTTTTTGACTTCTTTGCTTTTCTTTTCCCCTGTGGGCACAATCAAACGCAAAGGGCCCAGGCAGAAATCTCCACTCCAAATTAAAGCCACATGCTTCACACCACTCCCCTGTAAAAGGAACGGAGTCAGAAGGAGCAGCTGTGCAAAGGGTCTCTGTGACTACTGTAACCTACATTTCTATGAAGCGATTGACCCCAAATCCTTGTGTAGCAAGTGTAGGGGCACCTCTATGGTGTAGCTGCTATATCACCCTCATGATCTACCCCCCAACATACCACGAGAGAAAGTTAAGTGATCAAATATGTATTTGTGGTAGGACACTATGCCCATCAGCTGCTGTTTCTTTTTCTTTTTTTTTTTTTTTTTTTTTTTAACTCTTTGCAATTACTAAATGCCATATGGATATAAAGTTGGGGAGAAAGGAAAGAAAAACAAAATAAAATTTTACAAACTAATACCCTGATAAAATACTTCAAGGTTTATTTCACTTACATCTCATGTCTACTTCAGTGTACGCACTATTTTATTAAACTGCTTTCAATGGAACTCAGACTTCAAACTACTTCTACCAGAACCAGGTGTTAATATCATTTGATTTTTTTAAAAAACAATCAGGGTACATTAAATATACTTCTCAGATCTAGTTTTGCATGACAGATATGTGATGTGCCAATGGTTATATATTATATTCTTCCTCTCAGGCATGCATCTCCTGCAGAGATAGCAGACTACAGAAGCTGACCCTTACTGAGACCATCTTGTCTCTCTGACAAAGCTCCTTTTTAACTTCTTACTTACTGGTTACTTCCTGTGATGGATAAAAACTTTAGCTCAGCTTGTGATAATTTCACAGGCCCTGAGCACCCTGACCCTAGAAGCCCCAAGGTCAGAAGTCAAGTCTTGTTCTGAAACATCTGTGTGCTTCATATTAAAGTAGAACAAAAGTGAAGAAATATCCACCAGTGTGACAAGAGAAACAGGCAAAATGGGAATGACACGTTGGTCATCTGTTACCCATGCCACCTCAAGCCATTGACTGAAACCTGATGGAAAAACTCTACCCGCCGGCTCTCCAAGCCGCCTTCAAATAAGCGCTTTGTTTGGGAAACGGTGAGAAAGGTCTCCGGTTGTTTTTTATTTCTGCCTTATGTTAAGTGAGTTTATCTGTAGGTGGCCAGGGACCCAAACAACACGGTTTTACAAAGTCTACAAAAATTCTGCTAACATTTTGTTTTTGAAATACAAGGCACACCACAACAACCTAGGTTGAAACACATGGCAGATGAAAATCGTGGCTTAAGACGGAGAAGACGACAGAACAGATACTCCCCTACCCTTCGCTGCACATGAGGAGCAACAGTCACACAACAATGCAACCAGTTTATAAACTGTTTGTTGCCCAGAGTTGTGGTTATAGAAGAAATTATTAATCTTCACTGACCCGGTCTCTTAAAAAATTACTTTTGAGACAACTTATTGACCTGGTAATAAAATACCTGTGGAAAATGATCAGCTGAACTGTTCTCAAGTTTCAAATCTATATGTATTATATATGTTTTAAAAATACTCTTCAGGAAGCACAGGGAATGCCCTTAATTTCAATAAATAAAAAGAGTTAATAAAAATCTAAAGTTTTTAAACTAATACTAGTATTACCATTCTGGATTCTTCTCACCTAAAACTACTTAGAGCACCACAAGAGTAAAACCAAAGTGCTCATGCATACTTTTTCTTAACTAAGGCATTGCTCTTCCATTCAGGCAGAAAACACTTTTACTAACTTTAAATTTGACTAAACTAATATTTTAGACAAAACTACATATATGTCATCTGATTCCTGTCTATAAAACCAATGCTTTTACTTCTTCGATGTATTTTCCACAATAAACAGAGCTTTCTTTTTTTCTATTTTAGTTTTCTTCAGTAAAATATGACCTGATTACACCAGCATTTTACAACTGAATGAGAAGACTATAGCTAAATTCTTCTATAAAAGCATTATAAATTGAACAGACAAATACTTTGTATACTAGATAAGATGAACAAATTTGCCTTCTAGAAATAAGGCCAAAAGATTGACTAACTTGATCTTCAGCAGCCCCAAAATCAAGGGTAGGGAAGATTTTCGTTGACCAGAGTCCTCCCTAGCTCAAATCACAGCAGGGTGTATCCATAGTTAACTGAACTGAAAAAAGTCGTTCCAGCAAATTCTGCACACATTTGTGGAAAAAACTGCAAAGCTGGGTAACCCCCCAAATCTCCTCTCAAATTCAGTTCCAATCTACATACTAAAATGTGCAGGTGTTACAGATGACTTAGATTTAAAATTATTCTTACTCATTCTCAGGCTTGACCTCCAGCATTTCTACCCACAGACCAGAAACTGGCTGACTGCTACTTTTTTTTACACAGCCTGAGAAAAGAGAATCCAATGAGTTTTGTTTTCCCACAGTCTTTCGGGTTAGTAGACATGTGGAATCGTACTGTGGAACTCAGCAACCTAGAAAAATACAGTGACCTTCCAGTTTCAGAGAAATCCTCACAGATCTGTATCTGACCACTGGTCAAAGTTAGTCCTATATTTCTGCTTGAAGAAGGTGATCACAAAGAATTTTGAAAATCTGTGAAAGACTTCAGGAAAGAAGGCAATGGAAAGTCACACTTACCAACTCTACAAATGCAAGTCCACCGTAACTGTGAGCAACAAAAAACACATTCTCTGCTGCTGACTGGGAAATAAAATGGTCCCAAACATAAATTGCATGTTCTTCAGGAGATCCATTATCCTGCAGAAAAAAAATTACATTTGCGACAATTACCTCTTAGAAACTGGCAATTCTGTCTAAAAGTAACATGTTCCTATATGCTAAAATGTGTTGGTAAAACAAGCCTCAAATTAGTATACTCTAGTGACAAAAAATGAGCAGATTGATTTGTCTAAATAAAAGAAATTTAAGATTGCAATTTAAATGGCGTAAAACTGTTGTTTTATTGTTGCTTATTTTAATAAATACAACAAAAATTATGCATCTGCAAAATTTTGTCTAAATACCATGATGGCAATTCAGCTAAACAGAGGCATTCAAAGAAATTATGAGCCACTGCTCTGGTTTTCATTTTTTTGACAACTCTTTGTCAAATATTTGCTCACTGATGGTTTATTTAAAGTAGTTAAGTCTTAGTCTGATAAACAAATAAAAATGAGTAGGAACAATATAAATATAATTTCAGTCTTTAGAATCTTTTTCATATTATGCTCCAATGGAAATCTGCCAAAGATTAAAACTATGGTATTTGCAACTACTCTTTTAAAAGCTAGTTTTATTTATTTTGCAACTGTAGACTATGAGATACAGGGCAGATAAACCACCTCTTGACTGCTTAGATATTAGCCATTGCTTTGAAGTCCCTGGTAGTTAGAGGAGTGTGTTTTTTTTATTATTGAGCTGTGAGATCCATTCAAACTGAGAGTCACTGAAGGCACTATAGTGATTTACATCGATTGTAGTGCACTGTCCTCAAACATCTGGGGTTGTGCACCCGCATCTCGACCTTTGAGACTATCAGAAAGCCCTGTACCCATCCATATTTTACTTCTTAGGCTGCCTACGACATCGCTGAAAATTTGTCTGGTCTCAGGTGACAAGACTATGCTGCTCTGTTAGTTCCTGTCTCCCACCAGGATTTCACACCTCTGTGGCATAATGCTGCAGGCTCCTTCCAGCTGTAGAGCATTTGTGCCAGAAAGAGCTGATCAGTGAAGGTCGTGTGATTTTCTAAAATCTGCATCCTTTTCCCTTTTCCTCTTCTCCACCAGCACCTTCATATCAGTAGAAGACACAGACCATATAAGCCCCATTTTCTTGGGGAAAATAAAGTACAAACCACAAAAATCCAACAGAAATCAAAGTGATAATTAAATAGGATGAATTCCTGCAACTTCATTAAGAGCACTGAAGTGACTTAGGTCTTAGTTCCATTCTAAAATATAATTTTGGGAATTTAATCTCTTACGGTTGTGTAGCACGAATAAGAAGACAGACAACTAAGTAACTAGGTGGATTTTGGTTTATACTTATATTTTCATGACTGGTTTCCTATCCTAAATAAGAGTGAGATGGCTACAAATCTTTATGGATCTGGTTCCGCAACTTTTGAAACAATCACGTGTTTTAAAATTGCTTTTCTCTAAGGTTGCAGCAATTAAAATATATTTATCATATTTGCCAAAAAGCATTGAAGATATTCATCTTAATCCTGGACAGATTCTGTACTTGATTGAATATAACAGAACATAGTTTTAAATAAATATGTATTAACTACTGTAAATCACCTCAATATGAGAAAGGGCTTATTTTCTTCCAAACCACATTTTGAAATCTGAATGTAAAGATAAGTAAAAGGAGGTAAAGACTCCTCCTTCTGTGAGGAAAGAAGTAAGTTTTTCAGAAGAAATTTCATAAGGAAAACATGATTGACAGACTAGTTATTAAGATAAAGCTGAAGAACACCTCAAACAGGAGTTTCCTAAGGCATTCTAATTACGATACATATGAAAAAGGAACATTAAAACCAGGGAGCATTTCTAAATGAGTAGTTTAACTCAAATATTTACTTCAGTTAAATATGCAGAGATATTTGTTTTGTAAATATTAATGTTACAATTAATTCCTGTAACAGTAATGTTTGTGTAGGCACCTAACCCTGCTTTAACATTCTGACAAAAAGAGAGGCTGTTTGTAGTTAACACTGTGTTTTCAGGTATTCTCTATTTATTATTTTCAGGTATTTTCTGTTTATTTCTATGTGCTGCTTTTGGGAAAAGCACACAATCCTTGGATTTCCACAAGACTACGACAGCAGCAAGAAGCTTCTGAAGGATTCAGAAATTCAGCCCAAAAAAGCTTCCGCCAATTAAAGCATAACCAGTGGTCTAGTAACCCAGATCATTAACTGTACAGCTTCACAGTCCGGTACAAAGACTTAATAGAATTTTATAAAAGCAGAAAGAAATGAACTAGAACAAGTTACATATAGACTGTAACTACAATTTCCTTTGTTACTGGCGAATAAATAAATAAATAAATAAATGAAATGGCAGGATAAACTGTATTGCCATACTTACTCTGCTGAACTCTACACAAGGTAAGGAAAACACGTATATGAGAGACGGAGTTCAGAGGAGTAGTGTATGTTTAAAAGAAAAGCCCTTTCTCCATAGCGTCTGCTTATTTTTTTCCTCGTTGCAAGCCAGTATTTTAAACAACTTGGATGGAGAATAAACCAGTGCCGCGTCCATACAAGAAACAGCTGGCCATGTAAGTGGGCACAGCAGACTGCAGAATACTGCAGGTCTCTTTAGGATTTTGAATTGCGTTGGGTCCATTAGGACCTGGGGATTAACCACGTCTGTCTGGCCTCACTTAAATTATGAGGCTGAATACTGCAGTTTCAATATGAAAGGTGACAGTTTCAGGCAGCTGTTGCTTTCCTTCTTTTCATTGCAGCTAAATACAATGCACTTATATACCACCTTGTTAAATTATTTGATAAAGTGGGGGCCTCTTGGTCATGCTTTACATAATTATCTATATGATTGTACAAAAAGGAATGGAGAAATCATGCTATGTACCTCAGAAGGCAGCTGAGGCTTAATGCATTCTCATTTGTGAAACAGATTGAGATGGAAAGGTGCTAGGAAAACTGAACTTAGATTTCCAGCTGCTGGAAGTCAGTCATCTGCAACCAGTAATTCTATGTCTAAATAAGTGGTTTGATTTTTCAGAGGTGTGGAAGTCATGGCAGTGGGTCTTCATGCCTCTGAAAATCTATCCCCAATATATATAGTTGGATACAAAAGCCAAAAAATATTAGGAATTAGAAAAAGGTCTGTTAGAAAAAGGTCTCAATGTGACTCTTAACTAATGCAAAGTAACCTGAAAACAAGCAACTGTCATCTTGCTGCAGATTGGGTACCTTCCTGACTCGACTAACACACCTGAGCTCCGTCTTGCTCAGGTGAGGAATAGAGCAAAAGCTTGGAGCTCAGAAGGTATAAATAACCTTTGCATGTGCTCCTACCATGAAAAATCTTATGTGGCTCTGTTATATTCAATATTCCATTGAATGTAATATTATCAGATAAGATTTACCCTTTAATTCATTGATAAGTGAAAAGAAGTCCATGTCTTTTTCATAATAACTATTATATTTCAGTTCTTTTTACTGATAAAAATAGAACGAATATACCTCGTCTGCCATTGTTGACTACCAACACTATGGAGACTATCAGATAACGAACACCTGTCATACCTGCATGTAGCAAATCCTGTTGAAGATTACCTTGGAGATAAAGGTGGTTAAAATCATTTCAGGGAAGTATTGCCAAAGGTTTTTTAGATTGCTTATGTTACATTCATTCCTCTTCCTGAGTGCTACAGGAGGCACACTTTTCTTAAACTGTCTATACAAGGGGAATCCATAAACATAATACAGACTGTAAGTAGCCTTACGGTAGGTTCCAGTTCGGTTTATGATAGGTGTATGGGGAGGTGTATGGGGATACTTAAAAAAATGCTCTTGCCACACATAAATATTCCTTTCCAATGAGAAATGATCATCAAGATTCTGCAAATAGAATGAAAACTTATTTAATGTGGTAGAAATGAGTAATCACAAATACTGCTTTAAGAACAGATGCCTTTTTCTACTGATAAAAGGCCTTTTTTATTTTCACAATTTTTTTTTAAACACTACCTATTAACTAGGTATAAAAAAGTCCTCACTTTTTAAGCCAAATAGCAATTACTCAAAAAATGATCATAAATGGTTAATATGGAGCTTTTCATTTTAATATCAAAAGTTTAATCGGATAGTTTAATAGCCCAGTCTATGAAAATAATATGACAATGATTAATAAATTAATGTTCCTCATGTATATGAAGTCATTTAATATCCCAGGGCCGGAACCTCTGCCACAGCTGCGAGCCGCTTGGAGCAACAGATTGAGGCAGGGAAGAGGCTGCCGCTCCCTGACCGGCTCGGCCTTGCCTCGAGCTCTGGCAGGGGTTAGAGGAGTCCTGTGCTGCTCTAACCTACACCAGCTGGGCTGCGTTTCGGAGGGACCTCGCTCCAAGAAGAGCTGGCAGGTGGCAGTGCCCTCCCTACTCCTCCCGGCAGCAGTGCGCTCAGACGGCACAAGCTGTCTGTGGTGGCTGCCTGGTGGCGGGCCTTTTCTCAGGGTCACCGGCTCTTGGCCTCCTCTCTGCCACTGCGGTGCTGCCAGGCGGCTCGGCACTGCGACAAGTCCTGCCCTTTCGTCAGTGCATACATACGCCATGCCTTAGGCTCCTTGTCCTCTGGGGCTTTTCTCTTCGTTACCTTCATGTCCATTTCTGGCCTCCTATTTCTCATTACTGTTCAGTAGGCCATTCCTGTATTGTCTCTGGGCCTACAAAACGCTACCAGAAACACTCTTATATGATGCTGCTCTTATAATTTCATACACTCTTTTATCTCATATACTCTTATGATCTTATACACTCTTTTAATCTTACACACTCTTTTAGTCTTATATACTCTTATAATACTCCTAATCTTAAACACTCTTATATGATGCTACACCTAATCTTATTCAAAATTTTTGATATTTTTGCTGTGCAGTTTTAAAATTCTTCCTGTAACAGTTTAGAAGCCCATGGAAAGAAAAAAAAAAAAAACAACAAAAAAACAAAACACAAATGATTGTGGGTAAATTCTCTGGCAATCCATTGTGCACAGAAGCAGGGAAACAGACTGCTGCAGATTTCAGTCTGTCATTTCTTCCAATACTGCTAGCGTTAAGAGTTGAAAGGTATATAACATTTTAATGACTCGAGCCATTAGGAATACACAGATAAGCAGTGTGCATACAGTGAATACAGTGTTACGTTCTGTTGCTTTCAAAAAACCAGGTTGAATTTACTAATGTAATATTACAGTCATTAATTGTTAAATACCAAGCTGAAGTGATGCAGCAACCCAAGCCTTATCAACTATGCCAGATTCTAACACCTAGACACTGCAAGGACTGCAGTTATGATGGACTACCTGAGTTGATAACACATGGAATTATCTAAACAACATTTGCATATTTGGGTAATTATTTCCTAAGGTTAATTAGCTCCTGCAAAGCAGCTTGCCCTTTGAGACTGCTTACTGTGACAGGTTCACATATTTCCTGTTTCAATGCCAAAATTTACAGAGTTTTTTTTTTTTTTTTTTTTTTAAAGTAACCTGTTGCTGGAAAGTTGCAGATGGGGCAGGAGCTCAAGACCTTGAACTATTATTTATTGTATTAGAGCAGGGCAGCTCAGATCCTACCCTCAACTTCTGATTCATCGAAACTCCAAAAAATCAAGTCAAGAAAATCAAATTAGTTCCAAGCTCAGGCGACAGCTCCCTCAAAAGGCACTGTTTTTCAAATCAAGGAGTTAGTTAGAATCACATCTTTGCAATAAGTGGAAAGTGAAATGCATACACATAGGGAGATGTGCCATACAACTGAATAGCTTTTCAACAATTTACTTGAAGGTGGTTTCTATAATTACCAATTATCACAGCAAAACAACTTCTCCTTCTAGCTAGATGAGCTACTGTAAACAAGCACAGTACATGTGTTAAATATGGGAGAACAGAACTGCACGCTAGCTTGGAAGCAGGGATGTGAAGAGGGCTCAGACCTCCTGTTTACAGTCCTTGTGCAGGTGATCCTTCCATACAAGCAGGACCTTTACAGTTGTGCACAGTTCTTCTCAATGCTTTGGTGAGACTTGGGGCAGATAAACTCTTGCACCTCCCCCAGCTCTTCTGAAAATTGTTGAATTAAAAATAACATGTAATGTAAGCATAGCCGTACAAAACTATAACCTAGAGAAGTAGCAGTTTTTCACTAAAACAACCCAGGATGAAATGTATTTTCAGTGGCAACTGGCTAACATGGATATTTTCTGTACAATAGATTTTCTGTACAAGAAACCTGTACCCTTTTAAAAGAAAATCGTATGTTTGAAGGTCTGAAATGAGCAGCTACAAGATATAGTATGTTCCCTGCTGGTATACAGTTCGTGATTATCACAACTAGACTCACACTAGCAACATATTTTGCAGCATTCCTAGGTAATGGACAAGTAAAAATTAAATGGATTTCACTGGAAACACTCTTTGACTAGGAAGACTTTCAAAACCAAATTTATTTCTATATATATATAAATATATATATATATACACATATATATAAATGTACATGTATGTATCTGTACAAAACACTATGCAAGGGTGGTGAGTATTGAAGACAAATGAATATGGAAGATCTTAATCCTCATTACTGCCAAGGTATGATTTTTGAAGCTGTGGCCTAATTAGGTACAGAGTAAGTCCGGAGGAACTCTGTCATTTGCTTTAATACTACTAGAGTTAAAAACAACTCTTCAGTCCTTTAAAAAACTCAGCAACCCAGAGCTATGCACTTAGGTTTGCCTAAGAATACCTGCTTCCTCCTGCCTTCCTATTCTCCCTCACAGCTCTGATGTTTCTCTTCATGTCATCCCACCATGGCACTCCCATTTTCTCTGTACTTGCATTTCTACTTTACTCTTCTTCATACACTTTCCTTCCTTTCATAACCCTCAAATTAAAAAAAAAAAAAAAAGTGAAATCAGTTTCTTTTGCCCATTCTACTCCACCATCTCCTGTATTGGTGTAGCCCTGTTCTAACATTCTCATCTCTTTTTCCTTCCTCAACAGTACCCCTGCAAGTACTAAATTATGCTTATCACCTGCTGTACGTTCCTCACTCCTTTTACAAATATTTGCCTTATTTAAGACAATAATTGTTTCATTACGATGGAAAATAATGAAACCATATGATGCAGAGCAGTTCCAAAGCCTCAGGAAAAGGTCTAAGAAGCTTCAAGGGCAAGAAAGCTGGAATACAAGCCAAAAAAACAGCCAGCAAGTGATTTGTTCCCCAAAGAGAGCAGCTATGGTATTTTGACCAGAGAAGAGGAGGAATGTAAGGAAAGGACAGAAACCAAAACCAGGAAAAAAGTGGAAGGAAAAATCTCATATTGTTTTCCTGCAGCATGAATGTTTGCAAACAAGACTTCAAAGTATCTAGCTCAGGCCACTCAACAAAATTTAACCTTTAATGGAGAAATTCCAGTAACTGTCCCATCTACCAGAAATTCTTTTTTACCTTTTTAACCACATGGTTGAGAGCACTCCTGCACAGATATTTCAGAAATGCCTCCTAAGAGGTGACCCGAGGATAAAGAGGACATTGTATAATTCCTTACAGAATGGCTAACGCTAATTTGCATGCCACATATATGCAAATATACATACACCAATATGGGCTGGCTCTTGCAGTACTCATAAATATATGTATTTTTAGGAAGGACAGCAAGTCCTTCCACATGCCTTTTATGCTGAGGCTAGTCCGGCTATATGAAAGGAGATGAAAACAGGCTGCAAAAGACAGCAGATGAAGGTAACAAAATCAAGAAAACCTCAGGGGCAAAGCAGACGGGGAGAAGACACAGGAGCAGAAGAGGGTGGAGGCCAGTTTGTAACAAATCTTCAATCTGACAACATGCATCTAAAACTCAGTTGAGTACCTCCTGCTAAGAGCACTTGGAAGAAAGAATAATCAAAACTGAACACTAGATCAAGAAAGTTATTTTATTTGCTGCATCCTGAGTTGAGTAGAAAGGAGACTACATGAGAAATGGTTAGAGACGGGAAAATGAAATGCTTTGGGCTTGAAAGGTTCAATGGAGGACGTTTCACTCCTCCCTTCCTTTATGGTCTCTGTACAGGTTTTATTTGTATATTTTGACACATTAAAACAACAAAACTCAGCAGGACTTATCAGCTGTGCAGGCAGCAGAACAAGTTCATGGTCACCAAAGTCTGCTGTAGCTCTATGGAAACACTGAACACTGAATTTGCAAAGGTTGAACACTAAAATGATGCAAATGCATTATTGGTGAATGAAGTTATTTTATTCAACAGTTGTGTTCATATGCATACAGATATAGTCACCTTGTGTTTTTCCTCACGACCTTAGCAGGGATTAAACCAAGAGCTTTTGGATGCAAAAACACAAGCCTCCTTCCGCTTATCTCATAGGAATAAGTGGGGAAATAAAAAAGACTATATTATCTTTTTAAGGGTAACTTGTAAGAAGGCAGCAAGATATATACTCTGGCAGGAGGTAATGGCTGCTTTTGAGACAGAAGTAGATACCAGGTATCACACTAGCTCAGTTGGGTCAGGTGTAGAGCTGTAGATATAAATAGCATAGCCAAGGTTATTATTTGGTACATACCTTCTGAAAGCAATATGGCAAAGTGACTTAAGGTTGATTTTTTCATATTACAGATCTCAGTCTTATTCCCAGATCTATTTGAGGTGATGCTGTGTAATTTGTTGTGCCTATTTTATTTGTGAAGTGGGTCAGTGATGGAAGTGTTCCCAATATTGCTTATGAAGCCTTAATAATAAAGCTGTTATGTGTATACAGTCAGCCACAGTAAGGAAGACTAGAAGTCTTATGTATTGCAGTTAAATCCATGTTGTATTAAGTTATAGACTAGTCCCACCTCCGAAACTCCTGACAATTTATCAGCAAAGCACAATCTTGACAGACCCAGCAAATGAGTACATATTACATGAAACATCTAATATCTGGCATACCTAATAGTCAAATAAAAGATGTAAAACAAAAATATATTTGGCAGAGTAAAAAAAATATTTAAATTGTCACTATCAATGCAAAGGGATCAAAAGCCAGATTGGGAGGAAGCAGTGATACACACACCTTGCTACAACGCAAGTCTTGAGATTAGGTTCTGTTCTTGGCTTAAAGCTACAAGTTTTAGTGAATTCAAGACTGACAATGTCTGGCCAGGTCTTCCGCTCAGAAAGAGGTGTCTGGGAAAGGCATCAGGTAAATGGGAAATCCACTGGTTATGAGAGAAACGGAAAACAAGATTATTTTTAGCAAATAGCTATACATAGACAACCCCTGAAAAATCTCCTTTCAAAGCAAAATGATGTATAGCAGTAGAGGGGAAAACAGATGACTCCTTAGGCTTCCAGGAGCTGGAGAGTTCACTGGCAGAAACTGGATGAATCACAGATTATATTCCAAAAATGTTTTTTGTTTCCTATCAAGATGCCAAGATTCAATCTACTCTAAAGGTAACACCCCCAAAATGTTTCGGTGAGTAGCCGTGTTTTACTTCAAGTAGTGAAGTCTGCATGTGTGCATCCCGGGCTGGCGTACCTCAGAGCACACACGCAATGCCCTGCGCTCCTGCAGTGCACACATAATCCTGTCAATCAGCAACAGGATGGCTGAGAACAAACTGGATTTTAGCTCCAGCCGTTGCCAACATCAGCATTTAACTTATTTTTTTGAGTTTTGTATTTTGGCTCCTCCCCTGGGCCTGTGTTCTCCCCAGATCCCACTGCAATTACAATCCAAGACGACTTCAGACTGTGTCCCACTTTTCCCACTTCAGACATAAGCTGGGCTTTCCCTGGTGATGGTGGTCAGGAAATAAAATTCAGAGCTATGCTATATATATGTGAGAATGGAGGGAACATGGATCCTAACCTTCCCCTGGGCAGTATGTGGGAGTTACTTTTCCTCTTTATATCCAGCCTTATTGCACACAACAGAAAGAACAAAGTAGCTCCAAGCCAGAGGAAGTTTTCCACAGCTATATTCTCAGCTAATACAGTTCCTGATCAATAACCGAGAGCTACTTCTTAACTTAAAAAAACAAAACAAAACCAAATCTGTGCTCTCTTGCTGTATGCAAAGTTCATCACACCACCTCTGAGGAACAAACTAACCGAGGAAGCCAGATCCCTTTTCCCACCCTCTTGGCCACAGGACCTGAATCCAGCCCTCATTTATAATATTTCAGTAGGCAAACAATGGCTGGAAATCATGGAGTGAAATCAAAAGGTATCAGTGGTCTTAGCTCCATTACAGCACCACTGACCCAGTAATATATTTCCATTCTGGCAAATGCAGATCTTTGCAGGAGGCCCTCAGTGCATTGCCATGTCAGGACCTCACAAATGTAAAAAGAATATGCATTTTTAAGACTCTCATTGCAGGTGAAATGTTGTACATTTGCATTTAAACAGAATATTAAACATGGCAAGTTTGGCTGAAGATCTGTGAAGAAATAAACAGAGAGAAAGGCTGCTACGAAGAGAACTTGAGCAGGGGCTGCGCTTTGCTGGTGACACGGTGCACAAGACAGGCCACGCAGGAGCAGGCCAGCATCATGTCTCCTGTCAATACTGGATCTTTATTGGTGACCAAACCTGAAGTTTTGAAGTTGCTCACAACATGCTGTGAGTGTGGTGGAGTGCTGAGGCCACTGCGATAGCCGCGGGGCCAGCGAGCGAGCCCCTCTGAATCCAGCCGGCCATCCGCCTGCACCCCAAAGCAGCAGGCCCAGTGCTTTCCTGTAGCTCCATCAGCCAGCAAATGAAGCAGCAAATCTTATGCCGCCTTGCTAAATCTGCAACAGCTCCACATAACATGGGCTCACTCTTTTTGTACTCTGAATATCTTCTGCTGTAAATTTGTTGTGCTCCATTTTATTTTTTGAATGCCCTCCCTAGCTCCTTGGCTTTTTGTTATGACATCCAGGGGATGGAAAATTCTTCCGCCAAACACCTCCCTGACTTTATAACTTGAAGGGGCTTGCTGTTTATAAAGTAATAGCCAAATCTCAGGCTAAACTAATTAAGTCTCAAATGTTATTACAGCAACATCTCCCTGGTTAAAGTATCTGCTTGTCAGCCATGGTAAGACAACTTTGTCAGCCTGTTGTTCCAATTTGGATTTCCTTGTTATTACTTCTGCTGGAGTCTGGCATGTACTGTCAACACCACCCAACTGTCTTCTGGTAAAGTGCAGGAAAAGAAACAGAAGAGAAGAAAAATCAGACAGAATCAGTTTCTTAGAGGCTCAGTTGCCATCTCCACGAAAGTTTGGGGGATTGTTTTTTGTTTTTGTAAAAATCTGCTTGGGACCATCATAATGGTCTGCACAAACCCATGAATAAATTTTTTTTTTTTTAAACATCAGTTACTCCTTATTGAGCTGGAGAGTAAACAGTTAAAAGCCTTCCTTCAAAACAAATCTTGTCCCTAAATATCTGCAGTATCTTTTTGCTTTATACTGTTTCCAAATTGACAGACATGGTAGGAGTCACCTAAGCCAATTATTTTATCATTAAGACAAGAATGCAAACACAAACATGAAATTTTTCTTTTTTAGTCTGAGGAAAAGAACATTGCTGACTCACAGAGAGGAAAGAGGTGCAGGAGAAGAGAATAGGAGGAAGGAGGGAAATGAATCAAAGGAAGTTTTACTTAAGAAAAAATAACTAATTTCCCTTTTAGCTCTCTGACAGACTTTTGTATTTTTCCTTTTTTTTTTTTCTTTTTTTTCCCCCAAACTATTTAATCTCATGGACTGAGATTTTGCCCACAACATATTTCTGTCTCACATAATAAAACCATTACTAAAGATGGCCTTTTGTGTGACTGAATTATGTGAACAAAAGAACATTTCTAAAACAGACCATCAGGTTGTATATTTGCAGCTGTCTTCCCTACCAGCTATGTTTCTGGCAATTAATGGATAAATTGTGGGGACAAGCACATAAAAATTAATACAATACTTTTACAAAAAGAATTATCTTTGTAAGACACAAAGAGAGATTGTGCTAGTTGTTTAAATGATTACATGGATTTTTCTTAACATTAACAACTATTTTGTTTGAAATGAATGCGTCTTAAACATTCAAAAACTCTGAGGGGAAGTCATGCAGAAGTGTTATTTTTCTATTTCCTAAAGTACTTAAAGAGTATTTTACTTTCCAGTTCTTTCAATCTGTTTATATGTTGTAATGAGAAACAGACATTTTTGAACCATGCTATTGCAAGAAAAATAGAGTTTTGGCCAAGAAAAATGCAGATTTCCCTACCACCGGAAACAATGAATCTAACAAACTTCAACACATTTAAGTAAAACAACAACTTAGTATTTTCATTAACAATTTTGGTTTCAGAACAAAGCAAGGCTATAAAGTCTCTGCTACAGTTTGTATCTGTTCTATGAGTTAAACTAAATAGAACAGCTTCGTTCTGTACTTTCCTTTTTGACACTCTTGTCTCTATTTATTACAAACACTCAAAAGTGGTTATTTAAGTGAAAGAAAGACTTAACAGCCTCAAAGTTATTTGATTTCTTCTAATAAAAGGAAGAAAGTGCTCAGTGCTTTAAGTAAACTGATACACTGTTTACTTATTGTACAGTTGTAAAGATTTGCTGAAGTGCCTTAATATGCAGTGTTAGCCTTCTATAATTAATTGTATTTGACGTAACTGCCATTAGCATATAAAATAATTATCCACATGAATGACAAACACAATCCCAAATTCAGATTCATGTTTTCTATTGGTTTTTATTTCAATAGTCATCTGACCCAGAACTCTGAGGGAAGAACAGTTGAATGTTATTCAAGCCTTAATTCTACTTCTCAATTTTACTGCTCAGCCCGCCTCTATTATTTTTGTTTGCTAACAAGGTACACTAGGAAATGACCTTTAATCCCGATGCATTGCCAAGCAACCTCAGGACTTGCTTTTTACCTCTGACTTGAACTGTGTGACTCCCTTGTGCTGACCATTTTATTAAAGTACATACTTTTTTGCTTGGATTAGTGAAGACACTGCAGCAACAGTGCGTCATGGATGGCAAAGATCGTTAGGCATTAGATCACTAACAATTTTTCTTCTAATGTAGTGTCATCTTTTAACAACTCAAAACATCCAACTACATAACAGACAGCTTGGCTGTATTTTAAATTAGCACAAATGCTAAAGCCAGGAAATGTAATTCTCAGGATATCAGAACAAAAGGTTCAGAGAAAAAAGAATTCTTATATACTATAAGATTATCAGGACTAGACTGTCACACTGTGACCTTGCTGGCGTCTAGCTAATCTGACAATATTTGGCAGAGCATTGTTTCAAATCAATAAGTAATTAACAAAGTACAAAAGAAGTTGTACTGTTTTTGAGGCTCCTTGTTAAAAATGGCTTTTGGTTGCACATGGGCAGAAAGGTCGCTTTTATGACATCTTCACGAGTCTTTCAACATCTTGCCACTGTCAGATTAAATTACTTTTAGCAATTAATTGTCATAATTTAAAACAGAAGCACATTTGTTACAGCAGGTTGTCATAATGACATGGTGAGCAGTTGTTTTGATATGAATTTCTTTCACTGACCCTCTATCATATCTTAATTTTTTTGGTTGACCTAACTGGAAAATTGGGAGCAATCTTCTAACTCAGGCAGCACAGGCCAAACATTGGGGGGCTTACTGAGACCACATACTGAGCAATAATCGAACAGAAATTCTAGAGATAACTGAAGATCTTGAGAATAACATATTATATTCTACAGAATATGTAATTTATGATTTATACTGGTGTGTGGGATGAGAAAAATAAACTCTAAAAACCCACAATGATGTAGCTTTTGTTTCTGTTTAAAATGGTCCCTGATGCCATTTTAATCCCATATTAGCAAGCACCATTTGTTTGATGCATTTTAAAATCAGGATTAAGAGGACTCAACATCTGTAACCTGTACTCACTCAAACAGTTGAGAGGCTTAATTTTGGAGGCTTGGACCTTATTGAGCTTTAAATAAAAATAATTCTACCCTTAAGTTCTTTTTGTTAAACTTCTTTAACAAAACCATGATGCGTACATATTGTCAGTTTTATAGATTAGTCTTCCAATATTTCTCGTCAATGTATCTGTGAGTTTGCTATAAAACACTACATCATGACGAAACATCCTGACAATAATCTTAACAAAAAGAACTTGTATTTATTTATCAAACATGAAATCCCATGTTAGCTGTCTTTTGGGCTTTACCATGCCATCCAATTTTTTAGAGCTTCTCTGAAAAACATCAGTTCACTCTAGCCAATGATGATGCAAACAGTCAAATTTATCAGAAAGAGATACAAACATTATTGACTGAGCATCTATCTCCTTCTGCTTAATATCTCTTCTGTGTCACTATTCTGTGAGGTTTGTTACCTCTTAGTATTTGGGAAGGGAAAAAAAAAGTCATTGGAAAAAGCAAGATGTAGCCTGTATCCATACTTCAGAGTGCTATATATTTAAATCCTGTGTTTGGTCACCTTATATAACATTGAATCATTCAGGCTTAAACTACACAAACAAGGTGTTTCTATCATATGAATTCTCAGGCAGGGCAGGTGGAGCCATCAAGAAGATGGCACAGGGTTTCTGCGCAAGGGTCATGGAGGGTTCCTCTACTTCTAATAAAAAACTCAGGTCTGCTGTGTTTACACACAATGTGTAACACTATGTGAAGCGTAGAGATTGACCTTAGAAGCCTAAACTCAGCACCAAATCTTGAAAAGTGTTCACTCAATTAATAGTTCTCATGACATAATTTATAAAGGAACACCCCGTTGCTTTAAAGGGATGGTAAAGCTGAGGTGAAACCAACAATGTACTAATTAAGGTAGGTAACAGAAAAGTTAATCAAGACCTTAAGGGAAAGGCTGCAAGGAATTAACGTAATCCCCACACCGCCACGTAACGTCCAAATGCCTGGCTGGAGGGAATGAAGTGCAGATGAACAGGAAAAGGGAAGGTGGATTCCCGCCGCCCTGGACTGGACAGGAGGAAGCTGTGCAGAAGACCGGTTCTGGGTGGCTGCAGAAGCCATCCTTAACAGTGGCAGCAGAAAAGCTGCAAACCCGGGAGCTCTCCGGATAGGCTGTCTCTGGCCCTGGATGTCTTGTAGCAGCTAATTAACCAGATCTTCTGTCTAACTGAGATTTTGGAAGAGCTCTGAGAGCTCCCACGGTTAACAGTAGTTGAGCAGTGTTTCATAATCACTGTTTAATGCATTTTGATACTTTGGTAGTTTAGCTCTGTTGGTGAAAATGTTTCTACACTGAAATATTTTAAATCTTAAATGTGGTTTGGTTATAAAACTGACATTAAGCAGTAAGAATTGGTAGTTGCCAGGTACCAGATGTCTTGGAAATCCCCCAAATTGCAATCATATTTACAATGCCCAATACCCCGGTACGATGCCAGAATATCCAAAATTGCCTCTCCACTAAGCAGCATGGAATAGTTTTAGAGGTGGTAACGCAGATGTCTGCATATGCAAACTTCTTCCGAATAATAGTGCCCACAGACAACTGTCTGGGTGGCAGTGTCCTAATTAGTAACACCTAAATCAGTAATACCTTATGAACATGGACATAGGTTTGAAGATGAAGAGAAACTGGGGGCCTGCCCATAGGTTTCAAGGCAACTTGCAATTAATGCATTGGCCTAGAGCTGAGATACAGATTCAGGTCTCATTTTGAAATTAACCAAAGTGTAGATCAAATCTTCTGAGTTCTAAGAAGTGGTTGTGCACAGGCTTAATTAAATGGCTGTTCATTAATACTTTAATAAAGTTGCAGCATTTTTAATTCTGCCATGTCTATCCCCTTCTAAACACACACTTGGCAAATAATCAATTTGAATGCCACAGAGTATTTTTTTTCTGTTCCCCACACACAAAAACTGCTTTGTAGTTTAAAATAAAAGTTTGCAAATTCAATTTAAGAATGCAGACAAAACCCTTTTTGCCAAAGATATAGCAAAGGAGAGGGAGGAGGAAGGACATGGACAGTGCTTCAGTCCCTCCCATTATTCACAATTGAGCATGCTATTAACATCTGGTAAACATCTGTGAAAAAAGCCATTCTCCTCTATTGCTCTACAGTCTTTCAACAAATTTGAGGAGATGATCTGGCTTGTGGAGTTTCTTGATCTGTGAAGAAACCTTGAATGTTCTGCTCAACACGCCTGGATGAAAAATGCCAGAAAACACTGCTGCCTGTCTGGAGGGGCTTGTATTGCTCAGGGCGCATTTAAGCAGAAGTACTTGTGAAAGATCACATGGAATTAACCACGTTAATAGCTCAGTAGGCTTCCCGGTCTCAGTCACCTTGGCCTACTCTTTGTAAATGGATGACCAACTACAGTGTCAACAGCGCCACATGTTTCTGAGAGGTAAATTCACCTCTCTTCACAATTTCCACAGAGACTATGCACAGTTTAAACGCTGCCCTGAGGGCTGACATGGGACTTGGTAACTCAGAACCATTGAACCGTGTCAGCTGGAAAGGACCCCCCACGACCTGTTGTCCAGTGCCCTGCTCAAAGCAGCACCAGCCAGGGCTGCTCACAAGCACCGTGCCTGACGCTTCCAATCAACATAAAAAACAGTGAGATCCCTGGTGCCAGTGTCACCAAAGTGTAAAAACGCATGCTGCAGAAGCTCTCCAAACGCTGAACTTCATGCATATGGGACAGTGGCTTTGAAGGCACTTGATGCCGATGATTATCACTGAGGCCATGCACTTGTTTGCAACATTTCCATATCAAAGCTTCAACCCCCTGACTTTTCCATGCTCTTACAACTCCTTGTCAGAACTGAGGCAGCTGTCACCTTTTTTCAACTGCACTCTCTCTTTCCTTATCCTAGCAGACCTGAGTTTTGCCTGGTCACTTTATCTTCAGGTAGGAATAGACATTATCTCAGAATGTTGTCAGGAGGCCATGCTTTGGTTATTCACCAGAACTGTAACCCAATAATAACAGTATGTGTATTTCCACACCAGTGCGCAATGGGTGTCAGGATAAAACTCCATCAGAGTACCAGCCAAACTCTGCCAGCCTGCCACGGTATTTCAAAACAGAAAGGGAAAGAAATGGTAAAGGAACGTAGTGAAGAAACATCCAGCAGCAACAGAAAGATGTTTAGGACAAGCGGACCCCACAACCAAATCAGATTCTGTTATTTTGAGATCTGTGAGGGCAATAACTCATTTGCCCACTTAATAGAAAGCAGTCAGGCCTTTAAACAGCAAGCAACATATGAAAACTTGACATCTCAACCAGGAGGATTTCATACATTGCCAAGGTCTTCACTGCTAAGAGATTTAAAAATAAGCAACAGCCATTAAACATAAGCCTACCCTTTTTTGGCAGCCAGTGCAAAGGACACATGATGAATAACATGATCCTGTCATCAAATGTGTTTGTTCATTTTTCAAACAGCAGAAAAAACCTTTAAGGAAAAAAGTGTAGGACCCAAAGACTAAGAGAGGTGTACTGCAAGGTGGAATGCATAAGGGCGACTTACCAAGGAGTAAGTGCACAAACTTAACTGCAGAACCTATAAATCTTTCAAAACTACGTATGTAGTATGTCTAAGCTATGCTAAATTTCTTCATTGCTAAGCTCACTAATTTCAACAGAATTCCTCAGGAAAACAGAGCCTAAAAGAAATAAATATCTGTCTTCTCCATGTCTACATGCAATTATGGCTTATGTTTTACCAGGTTAAGAACAGAGTAGCTGTGACACAATTAAGTGTTAATGTCAATTGTCCACTTTTCTAGGATGGTCTGAACTTGCAAGATCCATGAAATCAGATTATTCAGTTACACAGCAGGTGGAAAAGATAGAAGATGGGAATGAAAAACTATTCTGGAAGGAAACACTAGTTTCCAAAGAACAAACATGTTGCAGATGCTTATGCAGTATCAAGAACATCGTCTGAATTAACTACTTTTTAAATTTCTTCCTGTACTGTGACTGGATGTACTGATTAAAACTTTGCTTTTTACAACAGGAAACTTTCCAGACAGATATCCTATGCTTGCCAACGTTATCACAGAGACTGTGTCCTTCAGAGTCTGCAGGATGCTGAATGCGCAAGCACATGTCCAGGTGTGGTGCACGTTTATTTAGGTAGTATTTGTGTGCATACACAGGGACACAGGCTTGTGCGTGTGTTAGGGGGAAATGTCCCATGTAATCCATTCTGCACTAGGGGTATAACGACTGACTAAAATTTAGGTGATTATTTTTTTTTCGGAGGTGCAGACGCAATCAGGAGCCATATTTTGTTCAAGAATTATAAAATTGACACTTGGCTGGACACATGGCAAATGGTTTCAGCACGCCGATAGTGAACTCAGGATCAGTGCTGCTTTATGATGTATCAACAGAACAGCAACCGGAGTTCCTTCTACATCCATGTGCGACCCCCATGTCAGAATGATAATTACTCACAGTTTACCTCTAACACAAGAAGCATACTTATGGTTGTCAAAAATTACTAATGAAGGGATGTCCTCCTCCCCCTGAAGAACCTGTTTAGTATAGGTGTGATGTTCTTCTCACTCCACACTTTGCTAGAAATACCAAACTAGAAGCTCCAGAAGTGTTTTAAAGTTACTTAAAAGTCCAGAAGAACTATGGTCTCCTAAACACACCTAGCTCTCACCGACTCTACATGCAACTCAGTCTGGCTTACTTTATTCAGTAGTTTTACTCCAACCAGTGCCGTCTATTGGGAAAACTAACTAAAATTCAAAAAATATTTGATTACAAAGAACATGTAACTCTTTGTGTATTGGCAAATTTAGTCTTGCAGTGACTAATTAAAAAATACAGAAAAAGAGAATGAGAATCCACGGTTAAATTCCAAAGTACAGAGCAGTGTGGCTGAGCAGCATGCAGCCAATTCAGGACAGAAAACCTGCTACTGACACCACCAACCACAAAAGACAAAAATCAATTTTGATCAATTCAGCATCCCCTTCTAGCCAGGAAGAAAAGGATAAAACAAGGATTCATCTGAGAGAGGAATGGAAGATTTTTCAAAATTTAGATAGGTTTAGGGTTGTAAATACTGTAAAGCTGACTACCTTAGGAAATACATCTGTCTGGACACTTTGAAAACAAAGTTAACAAAGTTATCATCCCACAAGAAGGAGATTCACAAAAAGTAAGGACTTTATTTAGTAAAATCCTTCACTCATAAGGATTTTGAAGTATAATGATTGAGAAGCAGATGATGGTAATTCATTGTTCTCTAATTGCCAGCCACCTATGTGGCTATTACAGGTTAGGAACCAACGCTTTTTCTGGGCAGCTTTTTCCACATTCCTCCACACCACTGCTTGTTTCCACCACTAATTCCAGCCCCTTTGGCAGCAGTCACTTCTGAGGCAGCCAAGCAGACTGCAGAGAACTACTGGACTTATGTAAATTCCAAAAACTGCATTTTTTTTTCCACGCTTTTTTCCTGGATTTTCACTTTGATTTCTGTAACAAATGAGGCAGAAACAACATCCTCAAACATGCAGTATCCTGTGCCCCAGTTCCCTGCTTGCTAACATTCACTTCCTAGGACTCCACGGTTTTCCTTGTATGTCCTAACCAAAACCCATAAACATTTTTAGAGGAGTGGGGTGAGGGAGGTCCTGTAGAAAATGGTTATTTTCAACACCTGTATCTATTTATCTCACAGAAATTATTTTTGTGATTTCTCACTATATGCAGGCTTTTATGGCTCACCAGTCCCCAAGGGAAAAAAACAGATAAAGAATCCTGAAATTTTGTGAAAATGTGTATGTTACCACTTGACCTCCCGCTAAAATTTTTCTACCAGTTTTCCCAAACACTCAAATCTAGTATCGAAACATGCAATGCGTACCGCATGTCAGAGGGTATTATCCTTGTTTTGGGTATCAGTTAAAGGATTTAATCTTTGATTCTGTTGGATAAATAATAAAGGATACTCGCAGAGAACAATCTGTACTGGCAGGAGGATGGACTAGATGACCTGCAAGGTCTTTTCACTCCTTAACTGCAATTGCTCTACAATCAAAGCCAGGCAGTATCTGAGAATAAGAAGTTTGAATAATTTTATTCACCTTTGCCTCCAACAAGTAGGTCTGCTTTCTGCTGAGCTAGTTTTCTTTACGATTAGCTCACTAACTGGCCAGGTTTACTAAGCCTGAATCCTGACTGAAAGGAAGGACGACTTGTCTGACCCGTACATGACGGTCTTTTTTAGAACAACAGGAGCGCTGCACAGCTCGTGGTGGGAGGAGAGATGCAAGCTGATTCTTTCTTTTGGAAACTCATACAGCTTGCCTCACATTTTAGGAGCCTGATCTAACAATACGCATTTTGTCGGCATCATGTAATGAATGTTTGAAAGACAAGAAAGCTAGACGGCCCCGATTTATTCCTTTTCTTTGATTAAACCATACTTGTGAGATGCAGAACAAAGAGAGGGTATGGCAGAACGAAGAGCCAGTGGCGCTCTTGAAGAGATGCAAAATCTTCCTCCAGTGATTATCTGCTTTTCTGATTTCTCGCTTGCTCAAGAAAAAAAAAAAGACAAATATAACTTTTCTAAACTAGGAGATGCAAAACTTACTACAAGAAGCCTTTACAATCCAGGGATTTTTAACAATACCTAATTTAATCACACAAGCTAAATAGCCTACTTATAAACTATTTAAAGTTCAAATTCTGTATCATTTCAGGAAATGTCTGTTTATTGTAGTATCTATAGAATGAAATACTATATATATTTTTCTCCTCTTATACAGAAATTATTACTGAAGTTTCATGCTAACCTGACCCTTTAGGAATGACGCAGGGGCGTCATTCTACACCTAAGTGTAGTTGCTCGGTGCCATTTCAGATGGTTTTGAGTTCTCCACTTGGCCTCCAGCTGCTGGACCCGGGTGAAGCAGGTCTCCAGTAGGTCCTGCAGCACATCTGCCAGAGCTCTGCAGGTGCCACAAGTGCCCCATGACACCCAAAAGGTCAGCAGGCATTGATTTCCCAGCACTTGGACGGCAGTCTCTTCGCTTTTAACTCTGAACATCTAGAGGTATGCGGGGCAAGGAACAATAAAGCCACAGTAATTTCCAAGCAGCTCTCATAAGCTTTCCATCACCAGGATAACTTTGCTGTTGCTTAGAAGTAAAAGAGATTTCACAGAAACAGAAGGAAGCAATGGGCTTTAAAAGGTAAATACGGGCAAACTAAAACCATGTGTTACTTCAGCTGTGTGGCGAAAGTAATGCCGAATGTTTTAAGAGGCAAAGAAAAAGAAAAAAAGCGTTGCAGTAGTGGAGGAGACTCCGGAGGCTGACATCCCGATTCCCAGTGCTGCCACTGACTTTTCCTGCGCTTGAGTGTTTCCCTAACCCGTTGGGAACCGTCTGCCTCACGCTTGTCATCTTGTCTCTTCTGGTGGAATAAAGGGCTTATTAGCCCGGGCTCAGCAGTTGCATGGGCTTTGGACGAGAGCAGGTGTGCGCCTTGCCAAGTCACAGGGTGGGCACAGGGGGCCTGCATCTGCCCAGAGACATCCACGGGCCGGGGCTCACCGGGAGCGGGCTCCATCCACTGCACAGAGGGAGACCCCTGAGCCCCAAGGCCAACCCTGCACAGTGCCAGGGCCGACACGCGGCAGGGGCGCACAGCTCTGACCCGGTGCCCGCCGGCATCTCCTACCCACCGGGCACCAGCCGTGTGCCAGCAGCCCTGCTTGTCGCCCGAACACGGGTGGAGATTACCCCGATACGTGCGTTTTCAGCAAAACAAATTAATTAGTTGCATGTGCTCTTTTTCTATTTTGTCTCACACGGGGAAGGGGGGGGGGGGAAATTATTTATGAAAAGTTGCATCCAAAATTAATTTAATTTCATTCATATGCCGGTAGTATAAATAGCGCTGTTATGGACTGTGCTATAGTGAAAATAAAATTTGCAGTAAGAATTATCTTCATTAAAGCAGCTAATCTAAGTGGGAAAAAAACAGACAGAATTCCTAGCACACAGGCCTCGGAAAGGCTTATCCCTTTTGCCTAGAAAACCTGACCCCATCAGTTGGTCTGATGAAAGATATTGCTTCTTCCCACTTCTTCCTTCGTTGCCTCTTTGATATCCTTTGACTATTGTGGCAACAACATTATTGCAAATTACTATTATTATAAAATTACGTGATTTATACTTTTTTCTTTAATAACATTTCAGAATTCATTCAGTATACTTGTTTAAGTGGTGAATGCTATTTAGAAGGGGATAAATACTGATTTACATTTCTAAGTGTCTTTTAACATAGAGAAGACACTGTCAATGTGAAAATCTGTGGGGAGTGGGAGATGGTTTGGAGGATGGAGGGAATAATGTCACATTTAAGCCTGTATGATCTGTTTCCATAGAAAAAGGTTAGAGATCAACAAATTCTCAGTTTAGTTCAGTAATAAATGAAGGTTGGCTAGGGTATTAAGTTTCTGGGGGAAGCATTAGCCAATATGTACAGCAGCAGCCTCTGGTGGTCTAAGAAAAAATGGTAGTATCTATAAGTAAGGATAGAAATATGTTTTTTAAAAGGATGTATGTACATATTTAGCTATTTGACTCAATTCTGCATTCAACACATTAAAAAACAGATGCTTTTAAAACGATCTGCTGGCAATATGCTTGTTAAAATCTGAACAGCAAGAGTATTAAAATTCATATGCATACATTAACATGCTATATAAAAGTAAAATGCTTTTGTCTAATCACTCTATAAAGTATTATAAGTCAATGCTGATTATCAAGAAGTTTTCTCCTTGGTTTGTGCTGCTAAAAAAGAAACCAAATTTGTAAGATTTTTACTGAATTGATGACATTTTCTGTCTTCACTTGTGAATTCACTTGGCAGATGTTTTCAAGAACAAAAAATTCTGTCTTATTACAAAACATATTAAGCAGGTTTTTCTGCCATAATGTTTGACATGATGTTTACTGCCCAGACCGAATCAGTCCCTTTAACAAGCTATAACATATGCCAGAAAGTACATTATTTCTTAGTTAAGAAAACGTACAGCATGAAACAGTAAGTGCTTTGATCTTTCAAGCACTATGGTTAATGCACTACATACTTTGATAGTCGTTTTTATTTATATTCGTTTTGTATAAAAATACAGTGCAAATTGAGATTTTGTATTTTAAGACTCCGCTTTTACATATTCTTGAATATCCCAGCCATTTGCATTTTTCTATTATAGAAATTTACAATGGAAGAATTCCATTTTTGCACATTTTGGACAATCTAACTGCACAAATTGGATCATGATCCAGACAGCTCTAATTTCATCACGTGGCATTTCCTCATCAGACCACAACAGATCTTAGTGACCCTATGGGAACATAATATAAGGATATTTATTCCTATTGCCTAACAGTCTGAAATGATGTCCCCAGCACATCTGACACACACAAATCTTCCTTCAACGTTAGATGCAGTTGATGCCTTCGCTGTATCTCAATTTTATTTACCACAGCTACTGAGAGGAAATTTTTGATCTTTGTACCCATTTGCCGTGCTTGGCAAAGGTAATCTGAGGCTTACTCTGTTTTATGTTTCTTTGTTTTCAAAATTCTTTGTTGATACTACTACCAGAACATGTATCATCTTTAAATATTCCTGTGGATTGACAATACGATTTTTTCTTTTTCATTTATTTTCAAGAGCACAGTGAGTCAAAGGTATTGCATACCATAGAACAAGTAAAATCCTAACTAAATTGCTCTTTCTGGTTGCTCCAAAGACCATGCCCCTCACCAGCCCATGGTTAAGGTGAGGCAGGCAGCGACCCCAGGGTGCAAGCAAAGGGTGCTCCCTGTAGCACACACAACCCAAGCAGGGGAGGCAAGAAATACATCACAAGCAAGGCATTGCACCATTTTGTCTGCACAATGCTATGCTTGGAGAGCCTATCAACTGTGTCTTTGGCGAGAAAAACAGACCAGAGCACATTTTATTCACAGCTCCTCTTGCAACCACCTGTCTAAGTTTTTACAGACTTAGCAGTTCCACCCAACAGAGTAAATGGTACCCTATCAGCGGTCCAGTTCTGTTTCAGAAACCAATAGGCAAGTAAATTGCAGTAATTTATCCTGCCATACACTGAAGCAGGGATATTTTTCATTCTGTTTCAAAAAATCTCTCTGTATTAGGGCTTATTAAAGAAAAGAAAAGCAAAAAATTCTTTCAGAATAAAACACCGATTGCATTAGAAAGCCCAATTTCATTTATTTCACCAAGGAAAGGAGACTCTTTCACTAAAACTTATACTACTTCTTTCCTAGGTTTGAAGAAAATTGAATAAAGGGAATGTCAACAGTCATATCTGAGGCACAGAGCCACGCAAAAAAAGAAAATGATATGGAGTCATGCATTTTATGTTTCGGGGGTCAAACCTCCTGAAGCCAAATTTCATGCCTCATCAAGCAAAAGAGACATGAGAAGGTGGAACTGCTAAAAAGGTATCAAAAATAGGTTTACTCTCAACAAGAGGACACTGGACCAGCATGCTGATTAAATGTATTTCTGGACAATACAGCAATGTCCACCGGCTCCTGATGCACCTTGACACAACCCTCCTTGCCCTTCTTAAGAAACAGGGTCTGACCATCAGAAAGAATGGCTTATCCCACAAAAAGAAGCAGAAAGAAAAAAAAAACAACAATAAAACACAGTGCTCTGTTGGTGGCTTTGAATATATATATGCATCCTTTTGTTTCCCATACTCAGTAGTGAGATATTCCTCAAAAGCCACAGTAATATTTATGGTATTAGTGATTCTTACATCCAGGTTACAAAACCTTTTAACCAGACAGTACAGCTGCATTTCTCCTACAAACATTTTAATGTTAAACCACAAATAACAGGAACAACTTAAAATTTAAGATGATTCTAACATCCCTTTTGCTGAATTTTTCTCTATTTCACACCAAAAAGGCACACACGTTTTTACTGATTTAAGTACACTGTGGCTTTTCTGCCATGTTTTACCACTGAATGAAAATGCCAACTTTCATAATAAAGGCTTTGGAAATTGCATGACTCAGTCTCGAATGTATAATGCATAGTATGTATATGAAGCAGAATGTGTCAAAGTGCAAATAATATTGTTTGTGCCCCCTGCAGAATTAGAAATCCTCGGGTAGCACTGTTATAACGATCCCATGCTGGTAGCATTACAAAGTGCAAAGGTTCACTGAGTAAGAAAAGAGCAGGGGACAGAGTTTCCTCATTACACCATTCTCGAACTATTCTAGCTTAAATATTTATTAAGATATTAATAACTCTCCTCCTTTATCTGCCTTCAGAAGTTCAGCTGAAACACAATGGATGGCTGCTCATATGAAAACAATACATTATAGGGTAAATCTGCTACCACACAAGATGAACACCGGTATTTTCCACAATACATTATTAATTCAGCAGGTAATATGTTAAAAAACTATCAGGCAATAACTATTGCCTCCCCAATATAAGACAATGTAATACAATAAATGCATGCATGACATGTGAAGCTAATGTGTTGCCTAAGCTGCATTAGAAAGTGTTTCTTGTGTACACCTCTATTTATAAAATCATTTTTACAAAGTCTTCCTTAAATCATTCCCTTTCTTGATAGCACCACTGAGTTCCTCTGGGGTTTATTTGAAGTTCCCCTTTGAAATTAGAAAGGACTGTTTTGTAACTCTTCTAAAACTTCACATTCAGCAAGTGACAAAAAATATCAATAGAATAAAGACACAGGAACTCTGTATGAACTCCTGGATGCAGTAATGTGTTTGTTTTTAAAAAAGCACACTATTTATTAGCTAATATGGACAGTAAACATATTGATACATCAGTAAAGAAGGACAAAAAAAAGTAAAAGAAACTTACTCTAATATACATCTGCATTGTTTCTTTTTCTTTTTGTGGATTTCGATACTTCTCATAGAAGTCACGTCGCTTCTTTGTTTCCTTCTGGATTTTATCTTTTCTTTCCCTCTTTTCTGCAGGTTCATCTGAGCTATCAGAAGACAGCTGTACTTGGGCTTTTGTCTTCTCCACTTCAATATAGTTCTCATTGGGATTCAGTACTATTACTCCATAGCCTTCCTGGTTTAGAAGAGACAAAAAAAAAAGAAAAGAAAGAAATATGAAAAGGGAGATTTAATACTTGAAAATGCTTTGCATTTACTTTAATGCTCTTAAAAACTTATGTATTTATTTCAGCAAGTTCACACAACATAATTTTTAGAATAGCATTTTAAGAATATTCTGTTTGTTTCATTTCTGTCATTAAAGGGATATTGATGTGTGAATATGTCTGTGCATGCACTTATGCATATACACATCCCTTAGCGTCAGAAAAGTTGCCTGTTTTACCTTTAAAATAATTTAATATGTTGTTTTATTCATAAGCACGGTATACGACTTTTTCAGAAAACAGTATTAGAACTAAAAGCAAAATATTATTTTAAGAACTCTACGTAACGATGAATAAAAAGCTTTAAACCCAGCCAAAAAAAACCTTTAGAATAGAAAGGATGGAGGGATTTCATATATATATTAGAGAGAGCATGTGAAAATTATTCAGCGCAGTTTAAAATAGTAGAACCTTTTGTCTAGCTGACAAGCATACCATGCAGAAGCCAATAGCGGCAGTAACAATGAATCAATACCAAAACTGATTCAGTGGTATTGCTTACAAGTCAACTCTTTTACTGTGGGGATGACTTTTAAGCACATCTTTAAATCTGCTCTAAAACTTCATTGGGATTATGTCCCATATTCAACAAACCCAGAGAAAATTTGTGACCTGGAGGATGCTTTTGAGCATACCAGCTGCATTTTTGTGCCTCAGAAAATGAGCTGGTTGAAAAATACATGAATTTATGAATGAGAAATAAATCTTGAATAAATCAGCCAATCATTTTATTATCATTTTTAAATGATGGTAAATCATACAAGAATTGTAATATTTGTGAAAGATAATCGCAAATGCAGGGAGAAAAAGGGAAGCACGTGCATTTAACAGATGAGTCCTTAAAGTTACCATGGGTTCCCAATGAAAATCAAGCTGTCCTTTAAAAGTAAATTTTAATAAAGACTCACTTTTTGAGAATGTCTATACTAATTATCCGACTAAACAGCTTTATTCCAGCTTTTCGTTTAATGCTTAATTTTGCACTTAGGCTGGGCAGGAAGATCAAAGACGTCCACATACCTAGCTTCACCAGAATAAACCAAATCTACACCAACAAAAGGTACTTTATTTGGACTTCCTTTATTCTAATCTGTAGAGCTATTCAAAAATCTTGTAACGCATTGTGGTCACTGTCAGGTAGACAGATTGTCACTTGGTGATTTTCTACAGTTGGACACACTCGACTAGTTATCAAAATCACATTTGAAGGAAGTTCCTACCCCTCTTCCTTGTGCTGCACAACTTTTCACGCCCTTCTCAAATTTCTGCCATAGCTTCTCCTCCCACCAAAACTAAGCTAAAGGACACTGTTGCACTCTGCTAAACAGGGTGAAATAGAGGCATTCAGTACACTGTCTCTGGTGTAAGGAACGTGTTCAAAAAAGGTCACCGTAGGCCAAAGAGAAAATTGCCTCCTCACTAGATTCGGTACCATGAGTAAGTGGTCTCCTGTCATGTTTCTTCCCTGCCCTCTCCACCGAGTGAATTGAACTTAGGTAAATATAAATAAATAAATAGCCAAATAAATAAATGGAGGGGGAGGAGGAGGGGCAGAGAGACGGGAAACAAAGGAAGGCCTGGTTTAAAAGCTACCCATGCCTCCGCCGCTCATATCAGCACACGATGCTGCCCTCACTCGCTGCTGGCGAGGCCGATACAATTCCTGCTCATGAAATCCAAAGGCCCGGACCCATTGCCGGGGAGAAATACCACTTCAGCAGGTATACGTGCTGCTAAACTGCACGGCTCAGACGAAATTTATGAATTTCGAGCCCGCTGGCTGCAGAGCGAGGACCAAGTTTTCGCCACACTTGGCACGAAGCACTGTGGTGGTGGCCTCAGCCGCTGCTCCCTTTGTTGTTTGTCTTCTTGACCTGTTCATCCTGAGCAGAGACGTCCTGCCTATCGATTCTTTTTGCCTTCTATACAATGCCAAATGCAAAATTCATGTATTATAGGTTTACGAGTGTTATAGGAATCTGAAGCTCTGTGTCCACTTTTCGCTGACCACAAAACAGACACATAAATCATCAAAGAAGTAGAATTTGTCTAAGTTATTGATTATGTAACTGAAAATTACATGACTCATTTGTCCAATTTTATAAGGACACAATGTCAATTTTTCACACAGACATCAACAGATGAAATATGATTCCATTTTTAAATTCACTATTTCATAAATCAATTAGAGGATTTTTATCAATTATATTTTAAGCAGCATAACGTGTTTCCCTCTACATTTTTTTTTTCTAAGATAGCATGCCTTTTCTGTCAGTACGATTAAAGTAATTAAGTAATAACTGAGGTTTTTTTTTTTCTTTTTTTCTCAATTGTGGGAAAAACTATCATACCAATTCTTAAGAATCTCTCCTAGGAAAATAATCTCCTTTCAGATTGCTTTGCTTATGATGTATTTCCCTTTCCCTTGCCTTCTGCCTCCTAAATTACAAGACATTAACAATGGCACCAGAAAGATTTGATATCAACATGTATAAAGATGACTGGTAGAACTGTGCCTGATTCCAAACTCTCTCGTTCAGCCTTACCCTAAACATTTTCTATTGACAATGAATACTTAACTTTAAATAACATCTGTGTAAACAATACACCTTTTAAGTTCCATTAATTTCTTAAAAATGCACTCACACTGGCAGAGCTGCACCATTAAATTTCAGTATAATCAGAAAATAAAAAAAGATAGGCCTCTTCACTGACTCAGAGGGGTTGAGTGAAGTGCAAGTCAATGCAAACCTGAACACACAAAACCACTAATATTTAAAAACAGGCCTTAAGGAAACTCTAATAACAGGCATGATACACATTTGGCGTGACTGTTTAGAAAAGACAAAACCACATTCATTAAAATCTTTAAATGAGTTCGCAAATATATACCTCACGATGTCATTAAGAATATGAATTTCTGTTATGATGAGCTTATAGCATTATTAAAATGTAGTGAGTATCATCATTCAGGCAAGTTTTAAAACTTGGTTATGTTTTCAATGTAAGTAACAGCGGAGTCATTTTTTCTACGTATCTAGTGCACACTGTGCAAAGTGCAGTTTTTTCACAGTAAAAAGTTAAACTTTCTAACAATAACAGAAAAACCTCCATAAATCTTCAGTTATTAAAACAAGCTAAGCCCGGTGCTCTACCGTCTATCTGAGAGAGTACAGATGCCACAGAGAAGTCAAAGTTTGCCTGCTTCACCCATTAGTGTATCTGTGATGAGAAGTAATAATCAGGATAGACACTGATAAATACAAGTTGCAGCCTCTAACCTACTAGCTCAGGGGATACAATTACAGTTTCTCTTTCAGACTAGAATACTCTATTAGCAGCTATTTCCTGGAATTCACTTCATGATAAGTCAGCAGTAAAACATCTTTAACAACTACTATCAACCTCCAAGTAACTACTTCTGGAGGTAGGGGACTGTGTCCAAGCTCTGCTTTCAGGTTAGTAAATACAAATGTACAAATGTACATAATTGTTGTCTGTCTTATGACTGAACCAGCAACGTATGATGAAAAAAAAAAGAAAAAGAACCCCAAAATATTCAAAATATTTGAGGTAAATTCTAAATCTTTTGAAATCTCTTCTGCCTGGCCAAATGAATAATGAGCTGAAAGCATTCGGCTCTGCATATAAACTCACCAGGATGGGATACCATATGTGACCAGAGAGGTCAGGGCTGGAGAGGAATCTTTTGACCTGTGTAACTATCTTTTTGGACTGCAAGCAGGGGTCTGAAAGAGATCATTTTCTTAAGCCTTATCAACCTGATTTTTCAAGTTCAGATTTCTGTGTAGATTGTTTGCAACAAGCTCAGAGCTAATTCCCAAGGGAAATGTAACTCCAAGTGCTCGGCTCTTAAACCTTCCCGTGGTTAAAATGGACACAGCAGCATCCATTCATCTTTCTGAAAGATGTATGTTCTGTTTATTTCCCATCTTTTTTCACGGGAAGGGTACATATATGTCACTGTTGCGACATCGTAGGTGCAACAGTGGGATGAGGTCATGACAACCAATCCGAAGTCACTAGTGAAGCGTTAAAGTAAACATAGCTGTTGGAGATGCAGCTCAGCTTGAAAAATGCCCCCTCCATTATTTGAGCAATTTTCTCAAGACGTGACCTGAGACTGAAACGCCTGAAATGTCAGTTGACTCCGCTTTCTGTTTCCACCCAATGTACATTTTGGCAACTGCACCCTGCCAGTACTTTGCAATATTTTCACCCCAGCTACACCTCGGTGCTCTGTGCGCTGAATTCCAGCGCTGTGTCCAAGTGTGTAAAAATACCGTGTTACTGCCAAACACACATTGTCCCACTAAGTTCCCAACTTAAAATAGCTCATCAAGTTAGGCAGGAAAAGAAAACATGCCACAAAAAGTTTTTAGAGGACCACCTGTTGTCTATTATTTTTACATAGCACTTACTCATAAATCATAACACAGGGTAATTAATCAAGCTGTCAAAGAGAAGGTCAAAGGTTATGTGGGGGAGTCAGAAGGTCATGCATGGGCTGATAGAGGTCAGGGTCACACCGCATTCCTCATTATCAAGTTGGGATGAGAGACGGCCCAAGCAAACAAAAGTGAAAGCAGATGGAGAAGTGAGTGGAAAAAAAAAAAAAAAAAAAAAAGAAAACTTCACAAACAAAAAGAAAAGTGAAAGAAGAATGTCAGTTGCCTTCAAACAAGGAGGAGAATAGAGCAGACATACATTGAGATGTTCTCAAAAGGTCTCACACAATACAAAGAAACTACAGTTTGATTATTCAAATACATTTAATATAACTTTCCATCTGATCTTTTTGCAAATACTAAGCAACGCTACAAACCAGGCGCAGTAGTTTGGTTCCATTTCACATCTGAAGTCAATACTTTCGAGGTGAATTAGACAAAAGGACCCTATTGCTGTGATGAATTCTGATGGATATATAAAAGTGCTTCTAAATGCTAAAGTTTATTCCTGTTTATGGCTACAACCAATAGATGTTCAATAAAAACTTATAACCTGTTTGAATGATGTATTAAGAACTATACTTTCATATACACAAATACTCAAAAACACAAAGCATCATAAAAGTCCCTCTGGATGACACAACCGTTATAAAATATTCTATCATTACACTGACCTGAATTAGATGCAGAATACTGTGCAAAATTAGCTGTCACCCTTTCCTCAAAATCTTTGTTAATCTCATTTTGAATGTTTGCAGCTTTATCAACACATGCATCAATGTCAGCTCCTTGGTTACTGAACCGCTGTACTTGGAAGAAGATATAATTAAAATGTTTTGGCACAGAAAAGGTGAAATTGTATCTTCCCCTGTTCCCTGAGGAGTCTGTAAAACATGTAGGATATATTGACAAACACACACCCTTGTCTAGAGCCCTGACATCCCAGGTCACCCAACTGCTATTTATTTCAAAACATTCACTTTACACTTAACCAAACTGTCACCTGCTGTGTTACTAACTTTTAATGGATATTAGAGCTATAAAAACAATAAACTCTTCATTTCCTTTCTGTTACTGCCTTCTAATTCCTCACTGCATTTGGTCTGCATGCAGAACTGTATTCATCTCATTTCACCATATATAGGAACTTTGTGCTGGAAAATACAAAACAGGCCATTAAGTGTGTTTTCCTTTGCTATTTATTAATTTGGTGCTAGTGCAGCTATCCTAAACAAACCAATGTTCTAGGCTAAACAAACAACAACAATAAAAAACCACAAAACACCACCACAAAACAGATAAGCTGTTACTACATTTTGAGTTTACTGTTGAAAAGTTTTGAAAAGAACTAGTGTTTTACGTCTATCTATAATTAGCAACCTAGATATGTCTATGTTAAGATCTGCAGTCATGTTTCATGGTGTTTGTTCCAAAGGCCAAAACTAAGAAAACACATCCGTGTATTACAAACATTTTGCTCCCTCAGTTGCGTACTGTATCCTTGATGGGGAACTTCTGTGCCTTTGTAAGCACCAACTTCATTGCAATTTTCAGCAGAAGATTGTTTCTCATCATAAGTGAAATACAAGAAACCTAAAAAATGCTGTCGCATTAACTTAATTCTGTGAATTAATAGAAAATAATTAGGTTCACATTCAAAGGCTTCTTCAAACATTCTTTAATAAGCCTCAGCCACAACACCTGTCCCTAACGTGAGATTCAGGCTATCTAGAGAAATCACGAGAGGCTGAATGGAAGCGAATTCACCCCAACCACCCAGGCGGAGTAGGACTGCAAATAATCCTCCCATAATAACTGTCCAGGCTGCAATAATTGTCTCTGCTCTTCTTCACTAACTGTGCACAGCTTTGGGGACCATACAAGCCATGAAAGAATGAATTCACCAGTTACCCCCAAGGCCTGGCATCTTTAAATGATACCTATTGGACCCCTTTCTGTAATTAGCGCCTGCATTCTCCTCTCTTATAAAACTATTGTACTTCCTTTCCCTCCAAAAATCGCAGGAGCTTCAGCGTGGTACCAGATATCATACAGGAAACTCGTGCCTCTTTTACTTTTTTACTAAGATTTTGATTAAAAGGTCATTCAGGTTTACACAGAACTTTACTTTTTAATGAAACATACCAGAAACACAGTTGTTATCAAACACTTCATAAAACCCACAGAAGTAATACTTTATTCATTCTAATTTACAGATAGGCAAACCAAGGAGAATAAAAGTTACTCTCTGAAACTCTTGCTCAAATGAGGTGCAGAGATGAAGCTGGATTGCAGGATTTTTTAATGTTTCTACGGTGTTTCTCAACATCCCATTAGCTGACAGCAAAAGTTCTCAGCTGTAAATTCATTTTCCAATCCACTTTGCCTCCTCCCTGAAAATGTCACAGTATGTCTTAATTATTCTCTTTTGTATTTCATAATGATTATAACTCCAAATAGGTTTTAAGTTTGTATTTTTATGTAGCAGAACATGAAAAAACAATTTTATTCTAAAATATATGTAATTTCCCTCTCTTTTCCAATTGTGCAAAATATTTTTGTAAACATTCTCATTCTGTGAGCTGTTCTGCAGACATTTCAATGAGCTCAGAGGTTTGTCTAGATTTGTAACATCTTTAGCTTGCACAAAGGCAATTCAAGTAGTCAAGGTCTTCTACTTTACCTTTCACCTGCAAGAAATTTTACATATGAAACCACTACTGCAAAAAAAAGATTAAATATAAATCTCTTTGAAGGTCTGTACTTCAGCTTTTTGTTCTGTACTGCAGACGGAAAAAGCATCACCCAGTAAGTGTTTTCTGTAAAATCTTGAAGTTATCCAAGTCTCGCAAGGCACCACCCATTAAGCGCTGAGGATTGTTTGTGACCACAGTCTAAAAATCTTCTATCCGAATGACAGAAAATTCAGCTGGTTTTAGTATGTGCATGCATTCAGCCACTGCCCTGAGAAAATAACCACTTGTAATCTAAAACTGAAGATTCTGGTTTGCACCTATCTTCAACAAACAGGTGCAATTCAGTACATTGATGCTCCTTCCTTCCCACACTGACCTATGTCAGAAGACCTTCTTATACTTCTTTTGCTAAATAATTTAATTACTTATGAGTTATGGTTTCTTTGTAACCTTTTAAATGACTAACTCATTAAAATGCAAAAATATGCAAAACATGATGTCACTGGGTCAAACAGCTGTGTTGGTAAAATTATGGCTATGAAAGTCCCTAAGAACATGAAAATATTAATAATTTATATTGCTCATTATATGGCAAAAAACTCTTTAAACAGATTTAGA